>NC_134408.1:113639778-113839778 GCF_038048845.1 Mixophyes fleayi
TCAGGATTTACAGATTCATTTTTCTCTAAAACAGGTTTTCCCTCTTGAATACATGTTACAATTATTGCCTGTTATTACGATTATACTTTAATGTTCTTTTACGTAAATCATCCATAAAACAAGTTCTATTACAGTGTGGTTTGCCAACACATATTTCTTCTTAGTACGTACGGCAGCAGAGATCCTTGCAGACTAGAATATTCATTCTGTTCCTCGGTGTGGATTATTTTATTAAAATGGTCCCTAAACAATTTTCATGGAAAAATTAAATCAGTGTAGCCATGGCCTACACACAGTGACGGCAGCCATTTTGTGGGCGGCTCTGATATGTATGATAATGCAGCCTATCAGGTCCCTGGAATCTAGTGACATCACTTTGTGCTTCATGCATCACTCATGTCACTAGTTTCTAGTAAATGTATAGGCTTAGTAATGGTTTAACACACAAATGGCTGACTCCACTGTGTGTAGGCCTTGAGTACATCTTAAATTTGTATGATACTTTAATAAAGTGTCTTTATTGCAAATCTTTGTTTAAGTAGGTGGTATTTCTTATTTTTATTGATAGTTTAAAAAAAACCTTATTACGATGTCTAGTAGCTCAATTCATTAAGTTGTGTATTCCCCCACTTAATTTTCCCCTTATTTTCACTCCTTCAAATTAAACAACTTTTTTAACCTTTTTCACCTAGAATATTGCTTGGTTTAGTCTCATATATTGGTAATATTAATTATGAGTGTGAGTTGGCAATTTAGTGTCATTGTGAGTGTGTGTGTAAATTGGTTGGGGTGTGGTGGTGGCGGTTGAAAGTGCACTTTTCCACTTCAGTGCAACATGCAAGTACAAAGCAGGTTCCATTAAAAGTATTGTACAGTATTGGCTAACCTGTGACACTCCAGGGGGTAAATGTATCATAGTGCGGGTTGTACAAGTCGCCGGAAATTGGCGAGATGACAGCTTAAATTTAAAGCGGCGCTGCCTTGTAAAGGGAAAGATCCCTTTACAAGGCAGCACCGCTTTAAATTTAAGCTGTCATCTTGCCAATTTCCGGCGACTTGTACAACCCGCACTATGATACATTTACCCCCAGATGTTGTCAAACTACAAGTCCCAGCATACTTTGCCAATATGCAGCAGCTTATTGCTCGGAGGGTATGCTGGGACTTGTAGTTTCACAACACCTGGAGTGTCACACGTTAGCCAACATTGATATAGGACAACGCCTGCTCTCCAGCAGCTATGAGCTGGTACAGAGTGGAGATGGCCCTTTCATTTCTTTTCAGCAATCTCACTGTATAAACTGAAATCTCGTTTTCCGGTGCGCCTACTCTGTACTTCCCTAGGACTCATTCACTCCATCCAACCCGTCCCTTCTGCCTGTGCACGGTGCTGCTCCTCCTCACATGCACCATCTTCATCTGCAAACCTGGATTTCTCAGCACAATCCTAGGCACACTGGTGTATGTGGAGACTCATTGTGAGGCTTAGGATCCAAAGCTGCTATTCAGCCTCATGGTGGCTGTTTTGCCCTTCTAAGTGACCTCCAATATGACTCTTTGCCTTACCTGCTGGTACACATATTGACATATGGGCTTTCTATAATCTCGAAGCTAAGTGGGCCCCTATAGTAAGTTTGGTACTAGGAAAACATAAGACGAGTTATTGTTCTCTCTAACATATTGTAGATTATTGTATATTTATAAATAAGTATGTGTGCTACATAAAATACACTATTGTCATCTTGTACCGTTGCAACTGGATACTGGTTGGCCCTGTGAGCTGACTTACCCCAGAACGGCACTGACTTGCAATGTCTTTAAGATAGTAAGAATGCAGTTTGTTTTGAAATATTCAGATAGGTTTGTTGTACAATGAGATGATTGGGAGAGGTTTGTGATGGTTTTGGACTGTAATATTTTACTAGAATGCTCTCTTATGTATCTATACTAATAACGTTGATTCATCTCTATTAGACATGCAACAGGAAAATTCCCTGATTTACCAGAAGAAGAGGATGGTGGATCCAAGGTTATCTTTGCTCAGAAGACTCCAGAGGAGGTACCATAAACCCATACAAATCCTCCTTTATGAGACAGGGCAGAGATGTATATTATTCCCAGAACTTGTCAAGTCACCAGTTAGACCAGAAAAGACAGAGGGTTGGGGGAAAGGTCTGTGTTCCTAGGAGACTGATTTTTTTCTACCTTGTCCCAGCTGTCACTTTGTGTCTCCACACAATACAAGATTGAAAGTGAAGGCAGATACAATGTAACATTTCCATCTCTGGCTCCTGCAGTCTTTTTCTTTGTGGATTTATCCCTGACATTGGATCTGCTGCCTCATGGAAAAGGATTGTAATCCCCCCTGTGCATGTTACTGCCCTGCTTCTGCTGGAGCTTTGTACTCCGGCTCCTGCCTTTGATCCCTGAAGCGATAATAAGTATTAAATGTTAGCACATGATACAGAATACCCCTGGAGAGAGGTGTCTGGTTCTACCAGGTCCAGTCTGGAGTTTGCTACTAGGTCAGACTCCTGATCTGAGATTTCTGCTCCCTTATAGCCAAGAGTTTTTATATAGGAGATGGATTCTTCCCAGCTTTTGATATCTTTATTTCAGAAATTATAAAGATTCGGCAATTGTTCTATGTCAGCTCTCCAGACCAATAAAAAGAACTATCATATTCCAAAACAGCACATTAATCATAACCTGCCTGTATCCTGCTGTCAAAACAGCCTCTCTTAACAGTCTAAAGGATCTTAAAATAATAGTGGACATTGTATAAATTGTACAAGTAGAATGGGGTACAGGGAAAATGAAATAAGATGATTTAAGTAATATAGAATTTATAACATACATATTGTGTGCAGACGGCAGTAATCAAGGAGAATCTTCCAGCAAAACACAGAGGATAAGAATAAAATGTAACCTTTAATGATATAAATAAGATAATAATACAGTGCATAACCCATGTAAGCAAATTAAATACATATGTGTAGCTTAGTACTGGAACTAAAGGAGGGGCTGTTTTACATTAGCTAGAACCTAGGCATTGCCTTGAGCCAGGAAGACAGTGTATATATGCATATATATGAGTGACTGAGGTGTTGATAACTCCCTTTATTCTTTTACCTTTAAAATACCTACGTTTTAATTACCCTCCCTTCTCTCAAATGTCTTGTGTTAAGCAGCTTTCCTATAACAAAGACGACTGCTACTCTCCTCCTGTGCTGCTCTGGTCTCTCTGTGGCAGGACAGATCCCACGTCGTGGCTGTATATTAAATCCAGCCACTGATTGGAGGGAGATGGCCCTCCCCTAGGAAGCCCACCAAAGCACTATTTAGGGGGTGGAAGGGCATTTAAAAATATATATTATAAAAATGAGAACCTCTAAGTTTCAGATACACATAGGAAATGGTATGTCCAGGTTTGTTGTTTCAGACCAGATTGGCCCTAAATCACCGCTTAATGCTATCTGTCCATGTATGGGCAATTCACTATATTCAGTACAAACCAGTGTCTGGGTGCACTCCCCGGTTTGAGTTTTCTTTTCGGGTTACTATATTCAGTACAAACCAGTGTCTGGGTGCACCCCCCGGTTTGAGTTTTCTTTTCGGGTTAACCAGTGATTATCAAACCATATGCTCGCATTATTTTACCTAGTGCGGTTTTTCCATCCCAGTTTTTTGCATGTATGGGCAATTGTAGACTGTGCTTCTTGCAGATTATCAATCTAATTTTACATGTTTGATATAAGGGGTTTAATTGATTATCTCTGATAAACAAACTATCGCAGACCTGGCCAACTGTAGCTCTCTAGGTGTTGTGAAACCAGAAGATTGTAAGCTTGCGAGCAGGGAACTTCTCACCTCTTTGTCTGTTTTACCCAGTTTGTTTATTAGTTTACTGTGTTTGTCCCCAATTGTAAAGCGCTACGGAATATGTTGGCGCTATATAAATAAATGATGATGATGAACTATGCTGGGCTTGTAGTATCTCAACACCTGGGGAGCCACTGGTTGGCCAGGCCTGGACTATTGCATTGTGAAAGACTCTAATCCATTTCAAAATTTCTCATTTTCTGACCATCATCTTTATTCCCTTTATTTCTGTAGTAATATTGTATATATATTGTATATATTACTGACCTATGCAGAAATCTACAATACACATTTCTATTACAACTACACCTTGACAGGTGCATAGTCATATATTTTTCTGAACCAGCAGCTGACCTAACACTGCATTTATATTGACCCTACTTCCAGAAACAATCTTCATGGATTATAGAAATGTGTATCACAAGATTGCCTTGACTACGTACACAATGGCCTTACGATTCTTTGCTGAAGATCAGTTTCTAATGCAATTTATGCGCATATAAACAGATGTGAAAATAAATATCATTGTACCAAATGAGACAGTACATTTTTACATGTGTTTAACTTGCGGAACGCTGCAGTGTGTTTTTGTGAGCGCTTCTTGTTCCATTTCAGTCCATCTGATTCTCATGACATTCTTCTCAGTGGGAGCACATAGATGCAATGTTTACACATGCGTTGGGTTTAAACAACACAGCAACTTCCTGTTTGGTCACAGACATATCTTAAAAGCACATTTGTATACTAAATCTTATCACATTAAATCATAGTTGCCTACTCTCCTACATTGTCTGGAAGACTCCTGCATTTTTGGGAGTTCTCCCGGACTCCCAGGAGAGCAGGCAAACCTCCCGCGTTGTGCTCTCTTCGTTGGGGAAATATATGGGGGCGGGGCTAAAGGTGTCATCCTGGCCCCAGTCCCTGTTGTGATAGGCCGATATTGATAAAGTGGGCCTAACGATGAGATCCGCATGGCCACGCCTCCATGACAGAGCCCCCTCCCAGAGATAATACTGCCAAAGTTGGCAAGTATGCATTAAATACATAAAATGCAATGTGGATTATCATCATCATCACCATTTATTTATATAGCGCCACTAATTCCGCAGCGCTGTACAGAGAACTCACTCACATCAGTCCCTGCCCCATTGGAGCTTACAGTCTAACTTCCCTAACATACACACACACAGACTAGGGTGAATTTGTTAGCAGTCAATTAACCTACCAGTATGTTTTTGGAGGAAACCGGAGCACCCGGAGGAAAACCCACGCAAACACGGGGAGAACATACAAACTCCACACAGATAAGGTCATGGACAGGAATTGACCTCATGACCCCAGTGATGTAAGGCAGAAGTGCTAACCACTAAGACACACATTTTTAATGTGCATATAAAATGCATTACAAACACCAGTTTACCTTAAGGTAGCATTAGCCAAAGCAGAACAGTATTTACATGATACATACATGATACATACATGATACATACAATATTACTCCTCTCTGCCCTTCTCTCCCTCATACTGTGCTTGTTCCAGGTTGCTGCTGAGCTCGCTGCTAAAGAAGAAGCTAAAGATAAAAAGAAAAAGGGAAAGAAAGAGAAAGGGAAAAAGAAAGGGAAGAAGGAGAAAGATAAAGCCAAAGGAAAAAAAGGAAAAGGAAAAGAACAGGTAAGAAGACAGCTGTGTTCTGCGCCCTTTTGGTCTGTATCAAATTTTATGACCACATTAGATCCATACACGCAACATAGTGCAGTAAACTGTATCGGATGGCAGCAGAAGTATGTAGCAACGTTTTACAATCGGCTTACTACTATTACTGCTCTCAATATGAGTTAGAAATGAAATAGCAACACAGACAGTAGCCAGTACACTACATGCAGTCTCATATGCACACAACTCTTATGCATGAACACATTCCTTTGGCACCTTTATTCTGCCTAATCTGTGCCGTCTTCTGACACTTTCAGATAGCCAATGGCATTCTTATCACTAGCAGATAATGTATTTTAGTATCACTGCACTCATAAAAATAAAGATACATTGAGATTTATTGAGACTTCCTGGGCAGATAACAAGTACAAAGCACTGAGATGGATGTCCTAATAATAAAACAACAATTACACATAACTATAACAATTAAAGACTAACAGAGAGCTATGCTATGTTGCTTCAAGTTATCTTTACATGTAGATAAGATTCTACTAACAGTTGATAATATGTTATGGTTTTTTTTGGGTTTTTTTTTTTAAAGTAACTTTAGAACATAGACAATAAAACTCTTATGTTTATAGAATGAAATGCTTAAAGCCAAATACTGCAAGGGTCAATTATGAAAGTGCAAAAGGCCCAAACTGTCTAATGGGGAGTGGGACGCTCCTTGCGTGGACTAGGTGTACAAGTGGAAAAATTAGATTTAGTTTTGCAGAGTAAGATTGTTTAAATGAGCTGGCGGGGTAGAGAAGCTTATTTTAGGAGGTGTTACCTGTTTTACGGGTAGGCACACAGCTTTTTCTTCCCACGCAAACAGACTTTAATTCTCTAGCAGGAGAGGCACCAGAAACCCAACTTTCTCCCTATACTTATAAGTAGACGTATTTTGCACCTTCCAGATGCAGTTTTACAGTAAAGTGCATTTCTAGGCGCACTTCAACCATTGAAATAAAACAGTGAAAACTCTTTTTTATGTTTAACTTAAAGATGCATTACCACCCTATCTCATCCAGCCGGAGCCCCAGAGGAGCTCAATACAGCTGTTTTCCTGCGGCTCCTCCACTCCTATTACAGCCAAAAGCCAGGAGGAGAAGGGCAAGAGGACCATTCACAATCTGTAATTAAGACGGCATCTTCATCTCTGGGAGTCTGGTGCTGGGCTGTGACATAATCATGACCATTTATTTATATAGCGCCACTGATTGCGCAGCGCTGTACAGAGAACTCATACACATCGGTCACTGCCCCATTGGAGCTTACAGTCTAAATTCACTAACACACACACACACACACACACACAGAGACTAGGGTGAATTTTTGATGGCAGCCAATTATCCTACCAGTATATTTTTGGAGTGTGGGAGGAAACCAGAGCACCCAGAGGAAACCCACGCAAACACAGGGAGAACATGCAAACTCCTCACAGATAAGGCCATGGTCGGGAATTGAACTCACGGCCCCAGTGCTGTAAGGCAAAGTGCTAACCACTTAGCTACCATGCTGCCCACACAGCATAGTGCCACACTCTCAGCCTATTACAATCATAGAGGAGCAGCAGCCGGAGATTTCACAGGTAAAAAGCTGCTGACCCTCCATATCAGCAGCCAGCGGTTGTCATAAGAGTGCATCATTGTGAAAATATAGACAATGAAAGAATGACCCTTGCGCCCTAGGCCACTGCCTAAATTTGCTTAGTGGTAGTGCTGGCCCAGCAAAGGGTCATTGTGGGGAGGTCACCCCTATGTATGATGCATTTGAGTTCTTCAGTAGGTCACATAAGCTCTATTTTAATAAAGGTTATATATTGTTTTAGAGGTTATCTCAACTATATGTACTTATTACTGGATTTCCCTCTTGTCTAAATGTACAGTTTAAAATACACTGCATATGTAACTTAGATTAGCTCATGTCCAACCTTCTTTTACACAAACCACCAGAAAACTTTATCAGTTCTTCTATCTAACTCACTTTACAAGATCTCCTAAAACAGATGATTAAGAACATTGTAGAAGGCTAGGTCTGCATTTAATTTAGTTATAACTCCAAGGTAAAAAGAACCTTTGATTTTTGTGGTTTGGTTTCTTAAGTTAAATTTCACATTTCTTCAACAGTTTTTACAATAATTCTTTTGTCTTTCTTTTTCATTTTTCTATAATGCTTTTTTCTATTCACAATATTTGTTACCAAAATCTAGTTTTTAGAATATGGCTCATTTGCAAAGTACAGAACCAGCTTTTGCAACTGAATTACTGACGTATTTAGATTTAGTCCCCCAAGGTTTTATTTCACGGGTTATGCAGATTATATATGTAAACCATAAATTGAATTCAGGGAGGTCCATTATCGGTTCCATTTCACACTCTAATACTGGTGGTTTGTTTCTTTTCTTAAAAGTGGGTGAGGTAGGTGGTTCTCACATAAGTTTCTATTCTTTTACTGAGAACGATTCAGTGTCAGCAACAATTTTAGAAGCACTGCCATAGGGGACAAGATCATTACTTTACACTATCAAAATGTATTAACAAGTAACAAAGTATAATCTAGTCCACATGGTATGTGTCAAAAACTTCAAATTAGTCCTATTAAAGCTTAATTCCATGTGGCACTGGTGTTTTGCATCAAGCAAACCAGATCCATGCATGAGTAGAGTGTTTTAGCTCATAGTAAATACTTTAGTGGCAGAAAAGTGCATAGTTTGTGTTATTGTATTAGATGAGGATACCTATTGCACTTAGCATTGTGTATACATTATCCAGCTCTAAACCTGGGTTTGGCAGTTTTAATAACTGCAGCTGTTGCCGCACTACTTTTCCAATTACATGTAGCCAGCCACTATTATGTCTGGTCCTGTCTGTTATTATATTTGCACTTAATTTATAAAAAGCCAACATTTGCTCTTGTTTGTGTTTCAATGTGATAAGTTTGCACTGCACATGTTAATGCAAGAAACTAAACAGTGCTGCAAAAGTCTCAAAGGCAAATACAGTATTTCAAATGACACTAGAAATATCTATAGATTGAAGAAAGAGTGGAGGAGAAAATAGGTTACTTGTATTGTATTCCATATATAAAGTATGACTTTATATAGAGCTCTGCTGCTTTCCTGCTACACTGTAATGTGATATTACATTACAGTTCTTGGTTCCACTTTTCTTATCGTGTGTCAGAGAAATGGGGGAGCTGAATAATTAAAGCTGGGTACACACTACCAAATATTACTGCAGATGCAATTTCTGTAACGATTTTTTCAACGACTGAAAATCCCGATGATCATGCCCATTCGTGTGTACCTACACGATTTACCTTCAGATTTGTGATTTGTGATCTTCATCTGTCATAACCATCTGCTGAAAAGTTCGTGACTCTGCACACTCTACAGATATCTGCCTACGCTGCTGGTCGTGAGTGCGTACACACTTCCACTTTTGCCTGACATTGTTCCATTGTTGATTATGATTTTTAGGAAGTTTCTAAAACCATATCAGCAGATGTGATGAGCTTGAGAGCATACACACTATTGCAATATCTGACCAAATGGTCGTTTGTCATGTGATGATAATTGCATGAATTTTGCAGAACACCCCAAACCACTTCTATGAAGGTAGCTGAGCTGTGTGTAACAACTGGAATGGGATCGCTTATTTATCATTATGGTGGGGAAGGGGGTGTATAAATACATTATGTTTAGCGGGAGAACCTACCTGTATTCTGTCCTGTCTGGGCTTACTGGAGTATTTATCAAGTTTTATTTCCATTTTGGGTTTTTTACCTGTTGCCCAAAGAATCCAATCGGAGAGAATTTTCCATATCAATAAACTAGTTCTTTCCACTTGTAAAGGTACAAATCTGAATTAAAACCTTGGCAATCAACCAGACACTTACTTTTTACTTACTTACCTTCTAGCGCTGGTTAGGTAAAATATAGTTGCTGACTAATTGTTGTGGTTTTAGCACAACTTTGAACCGATGAGAAATCTTAGTATATAACCCTATTTACAGTAAATAACCTACGAAGAATCAGACTAAGCATATTCTTACTGGTAGGATTATGCATGAATAAATTCATTCACGTATTTAAATGACCATGCGGTTTCTCTCCACCAGAAGTCGGACTACCTCTCTAACTTTCCATGAAGAGGCCTGCTTGTAGTATATTCCTATCTAGATCTGAACTGCCGAGACTGCCTGCGGTGTTTGTTTATTTTTCCAAAGCAAGATCACTTACCCCTGTTCAAAAATCTTTATGTAAAATATTAAGAAAAAATAATAGCAACCTATTCATTTTAATTATCTTGCAGATTGATTTATATTATTTCTTCTATGTTGATGGGATGCCATTAGCTTGTAAAGGTGACACTTGACTATGCTGAAGGGAAAGTAAATAGAATGTATTTCTTTGTTGAATGACACAAGCTGGCTACAGAGGGATTGTTGGCTCAGGGGGGTTGAGGGAAATGCAGCCAAGTGCTGAGAAATGCTAGTGGACCCTACAGGTCAGAAAGGAAAGATGTGGTTACAATTTGATGGCAATCTCTGAAAATATGCATTTAATCAACGAGTAACCGTAGTTCTCTCCCCATCCTCGGCCCCAGAAATAACAGAATATCGGCTCCACACGTCCCCCTGAAAGGATGGGGGTTATTAAAGGATTATTATTACGATTTTGTTGCCATGCACCTTTCCTTACACATAAATGTGTTGTGTAACAATGGTAGAGACATGAAACAAATTGGCAGCTGGCACATTGCCCTATTTCCATATAATTGCACCATACACAATGTTCTACAGCCAGTAATCTCCAGCTCTATTTACTGGCGCTATATTTTGACGGTCCCTCTCTTTCCCTTTCCATTGAAAGATATGGATATTTTTTGTTCTAAATGACATATTATTGTTAAGGCACACATAAAAAATAAATAAATAAATATATATATATATATATAATTGTGTGTGTGTGTGTGTGTGTGTGTGTGTGTGTAGTCCCCCTTGTGCCGCCAAAGCAGATCTGACTCATCGAGACATGGACTCCACAAGACCTCTGAAGGTGTCCTGTGGCACCAAAACGTTAGCAGCAGATCCTTTATGTCCTGTAAGTTGCGAGGTGGGGCCTCCATGGTTCTGATTTGTTTTTCCAGCACATCCCACAGATGCTCTATTGGATTGAGATCTGTGGAATTTGGAGGCCAAGTCAACACTTTGACCTTTTTGTCATGTTCCTCAAACCATTTCTGAACAATTTTTGCAGTTTGCCAGAGCACATTATCCTACTGAAAGAAGCCACTGCCATCAGGGAATACCGTTGACATGAAGGGGTGTCATTGGTCTGCAACAATCTTTAAGTAGTTGGTACGTGTCAAAGTAACATCCTCATGAATGCAAGGTTTCCCAGCAGAACATTGCCCAGAGCATCACACTGCCACCTCCAGCGTGCCTTCTTCCCCTAGTGCATCCTGGTGCCATCTCTTATCCAGGTAAACAATGCACACACACTGGCCATCTACATGATGTAAAAGAAACCGTGATTCATCAGACCATGCCACCTTCTTTCATTGCTCCATGGTCATTTCTGATGCTCACGTGCCCATTGTAGTCACTTTTGGTGGAGAGGGGTAAGCATGGGCACAGTAGCTCTTCTGTGGGATTGGACCAGATGGGCTAGCCTTTACTCCCAATGTGCTTCAGTGAGCCTTGAGTGCCAATGACCCTGTTGCCAGTTCACTGGTTGTCCTTCTTTGGACCACTTTTGGTAGGTACTAACCACTGCATAACGGAACACCCCACAAGACCTGCCGTTTTGGAGATGCTTTGTCATCTAGCCATCACAATTTAGCCCTTGACAAGTCCCTCAAATCCTTACGCTTGCCCATTTTTTTTGCTTCCAACACATCAATTTCAAGAACTGACTCTTCACTTGCTACCTAATATATCCCACCCCTTGACAGCTACCATTGTAATGAGATAATCAATCAATGTTATTAATTTCACTTGTCAGTGGTTTTAATATATGTGAATATAGATATATGTGTTACGGCTAACGGTATTATCATAAACTTGTAGAACAAGATGAAGAGGTCTTCACCTATAGCAGCCGTCTTTCCTGTAGAGCTTACTATACTGAGAGGTACTCGGATGCCCCCAGATCTTAAACGCAGAGTAGTACTGGTTTATGAATGTAGCCTAGCGCAGAGTAGCGGAGGAATAGTGAATCAAGCGTGGTCAGGAAACAGGCCGATGTCTTAGGTCCGAAGCAGGTTCCACGGTCAGAAACAGGCAAGATGTCAGGGCTGGCAGCAAGCTAGGAGGGTCCAGAAACGAAGCAAAGGTCAGGGCAACAGGCAAAGAATCAAAGTCCAATAAACAAGGCCAAGGGTCATACACGAGCAATCCAAAACAGCAAACACGTTCAAGGCACAGGAGCGGGTTAACAAACAGCAACTGAGAACTATAACTGGCAGGAAGGCTAAGCCCTCCCTGCCTTATATACAGAGAGTGGCCAATGGCAGCAGAGGAGCCCAGCAGGGAGAAATCAGCTTCAGGGGCCGATTAATTAATATACTTAAATTAACTAATTGCGCACACGCCCAGATGCGCCTAATGCCGTCTTCATGACGACCGGGACGCGTCCTGCGGGTACAGGCTTGAGGCACCACCGCAACTTGAGACCATATGTGTGTGTGTATGTGTGTTTGTAAAGTTTTCAGAACAAAAATTATTTTACTTTGTTTTATCCTCTTAGCATGTCATAGCCCAGGGTTTCTCAACCCTTTTCTGTAATGTGTACTGCCTATTGTGTATCACTTTATGCAAAATATCCCCAACAGTGTGTAGATGTTGACAAGTAGCCCTTCATGTACTTGCATTGGATAAAAAAATCCTGTTATTTTATAATCTTTTATTTATAAATTGAATATATAATCTGTTATTTTGGACTTAAGTTGTGTGCCAGTAAAATACCCCTTACATCTGTCTTCTATATCCATGTGGTGCAGGTACTACAGTTTGAATAAACAGACATTAGCATAATGGGTCTAATCTAATCTAATGGGTCTTTTAATATTGTTTCAATAATGAAGTCACAGAGAAATCTCAACTTGCACATTTTGTTTGGATGCAGAGAAACTAAATAAACAGTAGCTCCATTCAGCATTTATAAGTTTATTTGTCTTCTATAGCAAACTACCAGTAAGTACATACCTAGACCAGCACTGTTCAGGGGATAGCCTAGACATATATATATTTTTTTATTTTATTTACTTTGCTCCTTTTTTGCTACTTATTATTTGACCAAGTAACTATGTTTTTGAAAGAAACAGAGGAGATGTTAGATGCACACATGGATTGCACAATTATTAATATAGGGTGTACAAACAGCACTGGAAACTGCAAACATACGTGTTATTGTTTCCTACATGGCCGTCCTATTTTATAGGACAAAGCATTCACTTTCTTGTTTTATTATACATGCCACAAATCTTGTAGATTATAAACTCTAATAAGCATAACCCTCTCACCTTCTGTTTCATTGTAATGTTCCTTTATAGTGATCGGTGATTGCCTACCTTACCACCCTTTTCTATAGTATTGTTGAATATGTTGACCCTTTAATAAAGGATTATAATTATATTACCAGTTACAATCTACTATATAAATGCCTAGTGGCGTGTGTGGAAAAAAAAAACAAGCTGCAGCGCCACCTGCTGGGCAGAGTTATACACTGACCTATATATTTCTTGAAGGAGAAGTGACAGTTGGGAGTGGTTGGTGGTTGCCGGGGGTGACAGTGGGGAGTTTTTACCACCTTAAGTAGCTTGATGAAGGATGTGGCGATGAAGATGAAGGATAAGGTGATGGAGAAAAATGATGAGGTGGTGACATGTGGACAAAACCACGTTAAAAAAGGGCGCTTGCGTCGGGAAGTAACGCTCTTCTCCTGAGGAGGCCTGGGCTAGGCCCAAATGCATGACAAGAACCTTTTTAACACCTTAAGTAGCTTGATTTGACTAGAATGCATGAGTATCATGCACGGGTTAACTTGTATGTAATATGTAGCTAAAATGTTTTAATACAGCAGTAAAGCCATGCTTTAGATTCAGAAATATATTTTAGATGCCCTAAAAGTATAAACCAGGTGATATATAATAAAAATTACATCTCAATATTCTAAACTTGGAGAAGTAAAATAGCCATAATAAAGAATGAAATCACCAGATGTTTTCCCCTATGTGAAATCCAGATTATTAACCCATAATTTATTAGATAATTCCCTGCAGATACAGGTAATTGCAAAATGTGCTACACTAATATAAGCAGCGTTCTAATGAAATGTACACAATACTGCACATGAACCATATATCTATGTGATTACACATGGTATCTATCTTGCCAGTCATCAGTGCTTTCCATGCCTGAACTTATGAACCCTTATAACTTCCCACTTATTGACTTGAGAGAACAAGAGTTGTCACCCCGTCAGGATTGTTATTCTCAATGATATAACGAACAAGTGAAAATAATTCCAGGATATTGTTTGGGGTTTAGTAAATCTTAGACGTGTGACTGCTATTTGTCTCTATAAGAATAGAGATAATATGAAACCTCTATAGTGATTCAATGTTAACAACTTCATTAAAAAAATGCCTGACTGTAACACATACAAAAACTGCAGTCACGTACAAGTGTCATGGAAACATCTGTTTGTAACAATGCTTCTATAGAAAATTCTGTAACTCCATTGTATTATTGTTACGTGTTGTTCATACTGAGAAAGTACACAATACGGCTGAAGGGCTGGCTGGATGGATAAATGAACAGTATTCAATTTTCAGTTACAAGAAAGTTTTTAGTCCATAACATAGTGGACAAGTTAATAAGATATGCCCCTTTGTCAAACCAAGCTATAGCTTCAATAAAGCCATGTTATGGAATAAAGCCTGTTAATGATCTCTGAGGGCTTCCAATCAATCTATTTCTCGCTTTCTGAGAATTCAAGGCTATGTGAGCAACAGAACCCAAAAATAGAGTAGCTTCTTGTGACTGGATCACTCATAAATAACTTATGGTATCAATTTATTTAAGGGAAATAGCGCAGGGTGCATATTTATATAATTGCCAATGCACTTATTTTTAATATTGTATATATTCTGAGATAGGAAATCGTTATTTCTGAGACCAGGGTAGAAACTGTTTTTTCCTGTTTTCACCTTACTAAAGTATATGCCTTATTTCTGATGCATATATCTGATACAATAGGCCTTTGTGGATGGAACTCTTGTGTGTATTGGGATGTATTTAGTATGGAAGTGTCATTGTTTAGGATTTGTAAGGTTGCTATTGGAAACCTCCAATTAGGCATATGGGCAAGGGAGTCTGATAGCAAGAAAGTCCTAACGAAGTTTTGTGATGAAGTGTCATGCCTGCTCTGGCCAAAGGCCCAGCAGGGGGTCGTTACTGTGTGGCCTTTTGCCCAGAGTGAATTTCATAGATAAGCGTAAATCTTGTTAGCCTTGAAATGCATGTAAATCCATGTTTGTGTAAATAGAGTATATCCTGATGCTTAAAATAGCATGTGTCTGAAAGGTATAAATGCACTGACTTGTACACTGAAATGTGTTCTTCTGATTTTTCATCTGACCTGATCACACTGGTATCTTCCACCAGTGTGTGAGAGCAAATAAACATCTTGCTTCAAAGACCTGCTTGGAAACATCTTCGATATTGCTGTATTCCTGTGATCTACAGATTAGGCCCTAAATCTAATCCGTTCTCCGGCTGTCTCTGTGGTTTGGACCCAAGCATTTCCAGTACCACCGCTCTGCCTGCTACCCAGCAGCTCTGGTCAGTGTGATAGGCCAGGGGGGATCCATTCACAGCAACCCGGATCCATAGTAAGAGGTCCGGAGTTACCAGGCCAGGTACACCAGCAACGAGATACGCTAGCAGCGTCAATTACTCAGAAGAAACCCGGTTCTGGATGCCGGTATAGGAGTCCAGTGGTAGCAACTCATGTAAGCCCCTCCAACTTCGGCAAGAGGGCGCTTTTTGGATAACGAAATGGAACAGTGGCAAAGTAAGCTCAGCCCGTTCCCAGCAACAACAGACAAGGTGGCATAGGCGGTCCATCCTGTCACACTTCTGTTATAGGGAGGACATTTGAATCAACGTATTTGGAAAACATTTAAAGAAAATTACAATTTTAAGAGCAGGTATCTACGTAGTGTCAAACACTTGTGCCTTGGAGAGATGCTGAACTTAACATTTCAACCAATTGGATAAGTCTGTGGATGGTCATTGGTATCGTGGTGTCATGGCAGTAAGTTAAAAATTATTACAATTATTTGTATTCAGTGAAATTCATCACAAAGGGTTTTCACCCTGACAGGTTTTACTGAAAAAAGCCATTTTCCAAGGGTCACGCAACCCTAACATTATGTGACTCTTTAAGTAAAATGTCTTTTTCAACTAACTCAATCAATAACCTGTGTGGTCTTAACTCGAGTTACTATACACGTGAGTAGACTCAACCTTACCACGGGTGTTTTTTTTAAGCCCAAGGTGTGTGCTCCAAATCGCTGAGTGCAGTGCAAAGACTGTGCTGGGGCTTGGGACTTTGGACCCATCCTCAAGCAGCCAATAGGCCCCAGAGCCCTGGATAAAGTGCAAGAAGTGCTAGTGTCAATGAATACATAGAAAATAAAAACTGTGACTTTAGGCCCTGGGCCTAATGGCCATTAAGGTTAAAAAAAAAATTGGTCCAGCCAAAAGGCCAGGACCAAGAATAAAAAGTGATGCAGGATTAACACATGCATTCCCGTAGATTGTAAGCTTGCGAGCAGGGTTCTCTTACCTCTCTGTCTGTATGTATTACCCAGTATTGTTTTATTAATGTTTGTTCTCAATTGTAAAGCGCTAAGGAATTTGCTGGCGCTCTATTAATAAATGATGATAATGATGATTGTGCTAGTGCTTTATTCTGTGCTAGGTGAGGGTTCCCGGTCCCACCACCCGTGCATTTTCAGGTCTACTTTGGGCCCTCTCTACCGGGGCACAGTCACCTCAGGCTCCAACCACCACCGGCCTTCTGGCATCAAACCAAGGCAGCTTGTCCCTTCAAAGAGTGTCAAGTACCCTCTACTAGGGCAGGTACTACACTTGATCATAGCCAAAAGGCTGAGATTTGTGTTAGTGAGACAACAATAGTTGACTGAGAAAAGTATATCACCAATTAACATCTAACTGTTGTGCTATGCTAAATAGGAAGCAGTGTTACATTTATGGAGATGAAATTAAATGTTCAGCTTAAGAAAGTGCCGGGATATCCAAGAGGAAATGATTGATTGACAACTGGAGACACAAAAGAAGAGGGATAGGAAGAGATCGGGAGTGGAGAGGTAGACCTGGGTGTGGTTGACATAGACGTGATAATGGAGGCCAAGAGAGCAGATGAGCTCACAGAGGGAAAAAGTACAGATGGAGAAGACCAGGGGGGCATGAACAGACCCATGGGGGATGCCAACAAGTAGGGGGAGAGGTGGAGGCGGGTGTACAGAAAGAGAAGGAGCAGTTGGCAAGGTAGGAAATGCACCATGAAAGGGCAGTGTTGCGGATTAAGAAGAGGGTGGTCAATGGTGTTGAATGCCTAGAAGGATGAGTAGGGAGAAAAGATCCTTATATTTGGCAGTAAGGAGGTCATTAGTGACCTTGGTGAGGGGCAGCTTCTGTGGAGTGAAGGGTTTGAATGCCAGATTGAAGTGGGCCTAAGAAGGAGTGGGTGGAGAGGAAGGTTGTGAGGCTGTTCTAGACAACCTGCTCAAGAAATTTGGAAGCAAAAGTAAGTCAGGAGATGGTCCGGTAGTTAGAGAGAGAGGCAGTGGGGGGGGGGTTTAAGGACGGGAGAAATCAGGACATGTTTGAATGAGGATGGGAAGGTACCAGAAGATAGGGATAGGTTGAGGTGGTGTGTGATGTGGGACCAGGCAACAAGAGAGTGGAAACAGAGGAAGTAGGGGATAGGGTGGTGAGGGCTGGTGGAGGAAAGAAGATCACGGACTTTGTCCACAGAGAAGAGCATGGTTTGTGCTAGCTGTCTTGAAAAATGTATTTAATAACAACAAACATGATAGTTATCCTCAATCAAAAAAATCTGTTGCAACTACTTAGAGAATTTTTGGCACTTGCAGCTAAAAATATCCACATCTGACTTTTATAATATCGACCCATTTGCTTTCTCCTAACATTGCGCGTTTTAATGGGTTCTGTTACCATTCACATTCTGTTGCTGTCTTTTTAACCCTTGGATGGGTGGGCTTTTTTCTTTTATCCAAAGGGTTCCTAAGCTGTTGGTGGAGGGATGTATAAAACGGGTCATTATGCTACTTATGGTGAGTTTTCATGATTTGCTTCTGCAAAACTATTGTGTACTAATTAACAAACAAACAAATAATTCATATATTAAGACTAATTTGTACAAGTGCCTCATTTCCAAACCATTATGCTTATTGTTTCTCCTGGTCCTGCCTAAAGTAGGCATCTTATGCCTAGTGCACCCACATAAACCAGATATCACGCCTAATTTAGAGTCAGCAAAAAGTAAACTAAATAAGCAAACTAATTCTAAATTGAATCCTGGGTGCCAAAGCTGTATACCATTCATAAACTGGGTCTCAGAATGAAAAATGTTATATGTATTAAAGCTATACTATTCTGTTTTGTTGCAGGGTATATTTTATTTGGTTGTAGGTCCTAATAAAAATGATGAAAGTTTTATGTTTAACTGTTTTGTTTTATTCCCCAACTTTTTCAGGAGGAAGAACCCGGCTGGAAAATGAGCCCAAGCCAATTCCTGCCTGGCATAACATCTGCAAACCACACATATGAAGGTAAATGTCTATAAACTATTTATTCTCTACATGTGGCTGAGGAAAGGGAGGAAAAGGATCTGCAATTCAAAATGAGGCTCCCATAGATAAATGGATAAAATGTCTACTTTCCTTGCAGGAGTTTGGCAAAATCGGGATGAGTCCTGGAATTTACACCAGACACATGATTCTGAGCTCATCAAAGAGGATAAGAGGAAGGAAGTTGAGGAAGAGATTAGGATACAGGTTTGGCTGAAGCACACTTTATAAATAAGCGTATATACTTGTCACTTGATGTTCTCTGTTACCTGAACTGTGACATTATCTCACTGATCTGAACCATCAATCTTGGCATCCAATAACTGAGACTGAAAAACACTGTTTGCAGTTTTTATATTGTATGCGTTGTACACCTACAGTTTCCAAGTTGTTTTTTATTACAATGCCTGTGATGTGACAAGCCCCCTCGAACCTGTATTTTTTTAGTATTAATTCTAACTTGGTCAAGTAACCTAACCTTATACTTTAGCTTCATCAATTGTAGGAATAGTATTGCTTTTTTCTCAACATGTGTTGCTTACAGGACACCGCCCTGTATTTTAGAGCATAGAACACAAAAAAAAGCTAATATTTTTTATATCACAGCCTCTCTAGAATCAAATTACTATTTCTTTAAACTTATGATACTCGTAGCAACGCCTAGGAATGGTTGTCATTTAAGGGCAAACAATAATGTACTTTTCCAGTATCTGAAATACAAGTTTGCACAATAGAAATGATGTAACAATGTTTTGCTGTTGCTAAAGAATATGTAATGCAGACTTTCATTCTATACATATGGTAATCCACAACGCAGGTGGTTCAGAGGAAACTTTTTTTTTTTAAATTTAATTTTTATTGGGTTTTACTCACATATACAGGTTATAAATGCACAACCAACAAATTGACATGGTATGTTATTGACACTGAGAAAATGACATCCTGGCACCAGTCCACAATGTACTCAGAAACCTGTAAAAGAGCTATGCCAAACCATACACATACCTGCTAATAACCATATAACCAATAACATACAGACAAAGACAAAGGGAAAGGAGGGAAGGGAAGGGGGAACCACATTGGGGGGGTGTCTAGTAAAATTCCTCATTCAAAACTTCAGTTTAGTTTAAAGCTCTGTCAACCTAGTAGGTTATGTATCTGCCGGGCACACGACGAGCTCAAATGGTCCATCCATCCAAACCAGCCCTTGGGTGTAAAAATGGAAACAAAACCACTCAATCAGTCAAATTTAAAATTGAGGACTCTGGAGAGCCAAAAAGATTTAGCCATGGACCCCAAATCAGAGAAAACTTTATGTATAGGTTTACATCATTCTGTACAGATGAAGATGTAACTCAAGCTTTGCAGGCATATTGTCTGTCTAGTTTAGTCTACACCTATGTGTAACATATTTCCATATGCTTGTATGTACAAAGTGTATACCAGGATATGTTCCTAACTTTTATGACTAGTTTACAACAGGCTTTGTTCTCCCCTGAAGGTGGATGAGCTGATGAGACAAGAGCTCCAGAACCTGAAGCTGGCCGTAGACAGAGACAAAAGCAAGAAGAAAAAAGGAAAGAAAGGAGGGAAGGTCAGTAAGAGAATTATGGTTACTGTGGTTCAGCAACAGGTGGAAAGATAAGCTTTGAATGTTAGAGAAGAGAGCTTGATGCAATCCCATAAGGTATCATGGAGATTGAACATAGATAATGTGTGATCAGTGAGACGTTGATGACATTTTTTGACTAATGGTGCAGTGTTAGTCAATGGCACATTTTATGATAGATTATTATCCCAGGGCTGGACAAACATAGTTCACCAAGATGACTAAAAAACACAACTTCATGACCAGAGCATGTCTCATTTTCTACTCTCAATCATGAAGAGTTGGGTTGTGAATGAGAGACTCCTCTACGATGCATATGATGGGTACTATTACAGATTTCTGGTGATCAGACCTCTCATGTACAACATTACACTACGCTGTGTTGTTGTTATGTCAGAGATGTTCTCCCCTGTCCTGTAAACCCTGCTGACATCAGAACTGGGATTTCACAGAATCAGGGAGGGCAACTCTAACAGCTGCAGTAGCCTAGCCTGATACTATAATACTGTGTATGCAAGCTCTCATCGCTAGGAACCAGTTCTAATGGTTCCTGGCTGGTTCACTGACAAGGAGCTAGTGGCTGGAGAGATCAGTTAGGGGACAAAGATTGCTACAGACCTCTGAATAAGGCACACACTAGTGCAGTGGACAAATGTAGAGGCACAGACTGCTATCATTTGTAACAAGCTACAAAAAAGATTTTGAGAAGCTTGTTAAAAAATTGCTGGCTCTGCACCGGAAGGGTAAAGTAGTCCTGGCGGGAGATTTCAGTACCACCTAAAATAACCGTGGACAGATCCAAATCTCCCCCTCAATCAACTCTCAAGAATATGGCTACCAACTCCATGCTTCTCTCCCAGCACCTCTTGTTCAACGCATAGAGGGTGAAAGAACCCACCGCTATGAATTACACCTATTCAGTTCACGATGTGCACACGCGTCTGCACATGGCCTTCCTGTGTGTTGATCTAGCCCAACATATCCTTAATGTTAGCATATTTCCCAGCACTTGATCTGACCATGGCCCGGCCATGGTGGGTGTCGTGGACCCTCTGTTTCCAGTACTTTCCATGCTCATTTCCAGGATGTCTCAAACCTCTTCTTATAAATCTTATAAATTCACCCAGTAGATTGATCTGACCATTGGCTAATATCAATTTTGGCCAAATCATAAAACTAATCAAGTTGGATCTGCTCAGATGGCAAAAATTAATTATCTCCTGGTTAGGCAGAATCGTCAATCTTAAAATGAATGTCCTGCCTAGTCTGCTTTATCTCTTCCAGACGCTCCCAGTGAAGGTACCCAGAGCTTTTTTAATACAATTACACCATTGGTTTTCCCAATTTGGCAATATAAACCCTTACGTACAAACTTTACCACTTTATGTAGAGTCACATTTAATGGGGCTTTCCAAATATTAGGCTCTATTATATTGCTACCCACCTGAGCCATGCCGCGGCATGGTTTTCAAAAGGACATGGTCCGCGATGAATAGACTTTGTGTACTCCTGTTGCAGGGCGTCATTTATAAGTTCTGTGTTGGGCATCCCAGCGGGTGACAGGTCTCCTGTCACCTGCTTAGACAACAGTTAGAGAAAGGCCAAGAATTCTATTTCCTCCCTGGTGAAAGAAAATATATTACCAAGCGTATTTGTTTCCTACCAGACTAAAAAGTATATACGGAATCACATCCGGCTTGTGTTGGACGGGCTGTTGGGAGCAGGGTTCTTTCCTTCATATCTGGTGATCCTGGTCAAAAAGCTCGGTTTTGGGATATGGTTGCCTCATTAATCAGTGATGTTACTCAAGTTCAGATCTCTAAATGTCCCTGGTTCCCCATTAGAGGTTCTTCACCAGCATTCTGAGAAATTATCCGTACAGATCCTTAATGCGGACAGATGCTTCATGGCTAAGAACTGGAAAAATCCAGACACCCCTTCTAGACAACAACTTCTAAATAGATTTGGTTCTTGGCATCCATGGAAAAATTTCTGCATATCTGAATAATAATTTCTATAAATGTTCCCAAATTTGGTGTGATTGTTTTATCTGTAATAGTCCCTCTGTTTCCAATACTTCCCATGCTCATTTCCAGGATGTCTCGACCCTCTTCTTATAAATTCACCCAGTAGATTGATCTGACCATTGGCTAATAATTTTGCCCCCCTCACAAATAGCCCAATGGCCTCTGGGAGTCCCATGCTATGTCTCAGTTATCCCCCCCCTCCCTCCCACCCCATCCCTTTTAAACTATAAGAGCGTCACACTCGAGCACATCTCATAGCAGTATTGGTTCACTCTATGCCTTAATTTGGGCAGTTAACTGAATGTATAGTCTGCTCACTTCTTAAAAATGTATATTTGTGCCATTTATGTTTGTTACACTTGCACTGTTTGACTTGTACGTTGTCACTTACTTTGGCCTTCAAGGCTCCTATTTTTTTTGATTGTGTATATTGTGTGAAGGATATTATAAATAAAGTTCTTAAAAAAATTGCTGGCTCCTAACTTACAGATTACTTTCTCACAGAATGTATTACCAAGTCTTTATAAAGTGCCCACATGTTCCATGATGCTATGTAGTAGGGAAAATTGTAACACAAACAAGTATAAAATATACACTTTAACCAGAGTATGTCAAAACCAGTTCATTTGCTGAAATTTTTCTGTGCACTTTTTATATGAGTAAAGTTAAAGGTGATGATCACTCTGGTGGGAGCTTTTACAAACCCCCTCCCCTGACTATCAGGTGGGCAGGCACATAGGCCTCCTGCTGGAAAGCATCTGGCTGCTATTATAATGTCCCCAACCTCCCCTTTCTGGTCTATATGACATAACACTTCAATTAGTATGAAGAACCCTGCATATTACTGTATCTAGAAAGTTGCTTTAAAAGCTAATTTCACAAACTGGTTATTTTGTACGTGTAAAATCTCAGCAGTATCTTGTAATGTGTCTAATTTTAGAAAAAAAAGAAAGGGAAGAAAAGTGGCAAAAAGAAGAAAAAGAAGGAAAAAGATCTAACCCCGGACAGGTATGGGTCTAAATTTAGTTGTAACACAGTCCTAAGATTACAGTACAATGTATATTACAATCCACTGCAATCCAAATGGGATGGATGTACTTCAGACTCCCCTTACACACTTAAGACTTTAATCAGAACTGTGCAGAACAACAGGAGCACAAACTGTTTTTTAAATCCCCAAAACAAATAGGTGTATAAATCCTCTCCTACACCCTGGGATATTACCACCACCTGGAGCATCCAGATGTTGTCTAACAAAATCTGTAACTGGTCTGAGAAAGAGGGCAAAGAGCAGGGAAGATAAATCGCATCCTTGATGGGTACCCCCCTTGGACTGTAAAAACAGTATATCAAACTCCCAGAATGGAAATCTGGGCACTAGGGTGAATTCCCAGTGAAGAATGAGGGAGTACGTCACAGAGTTCTGAGCTTGTACTGTCAGTCTACTCTGTTGAAAACTTTCTGGGCAGCAAATGCTAAAAGCATAGAGAGGGTTTGCTAAGGACTTGCACAGGGAAGTGAACGTGATTATTTTGCAGAAGTCAGAAACCTAACATCTGAGATGAATCCCACCTGGACTGGTTGGGTTAAGAGGAGAATCAGTGATGAGAGGTGGCTGACAAGCAACTTAGCAAATATATTCAGATTATTACTGGTCACTGAGGTAGAGGCATAACTATCACAACTTAAAGTATGTTTACCTTCCTTAGAGTATGTGCTCACAGGCTATACATCTGCCTATAGTATGACACCCTGTGTTTACCAAGTAGCATATGCAGCACAGTGGACAACAACTTCATACCATTTGAAAGTCCCAGCATGGTAGAAATTAATGCCGAGACATTCAAATGTTATTAGATTAGCGGACTGAATCATAAGATTTGTGTATTTTAGGGGTCTTTTTGAAGGGACTTTCTCCAAAGTGAAATTGTCTGTACTTACTGTACTTTAGCTAAATACCTTCAGGATCAAAGATCAAATTGTGTTCACAGTCCATCAAACGCAGTCCACCTGGAGTTTGGCTAAAGTGCAGTGAGTTTAGTGATCAACAAACCACAATTTTGAGGTCTGCTTATACTACGGTCACTGTGTACTGAGCACAGTGCAATGTACCACTGGTGGCTGTAAAACTGCATGTAAGAATGTACCCTTATGGAAAAAAGAAATTAATGTGCTAGATAACATAGCAGATAGCAGAATCTTTCTGAAAAGGTTTGAACGACCAAGTGGTGAACCTATTCAGACCAGGGATTTTGCACGTCCTTGATGATCTGCTGGATTTTTCCAATGGAAACAGGAGAGTGCAGTAAGTTAGTTTGTAGAAAGACCGCTGACGCCCATATCTTGGTGGGAGTAGATGCCAACGGTGGCACACTGCTGGAGGAGACATAGGCATCTCACTGTGAGGGCATGACTAGCACTTTACAAGCGCTAAACCATTATCCAACCATGTGCTGCTCTCTGCACTGTACTGCACTGCAAAGCCAATCCTTAGCCCACCTACATTCAAAGATGGCCAGGCGATAAACGGTATGGTGGGCAGAGCATCTCTGCAGCATGGCACACCCTGATGTGCATACTGCGTACCACCAGCCTAACTGTGGGCAGCACAGCATGATTACCTGGGGCCTGTGCATAGGGTAAATAGTGGGTGGTCCTGGCGCCTCCTTGGCCTTGTGCCCTGGGTGGCCACACCCGACTGCTACGGCCCTTAGGGATGGAAAGGATTAGACATGTAAGCGGGAGAACTGAAACGTGGAAGATTAAAATTGCCCTAATAAAGTATGAATGCACATCCTAGTCGGACACGTGTGAGAAGGGGATTATTTGTGAAGTAACTTGATATAGTGGAGTCTGCCTCCTGGGATGCTAAAGAGTTTAAAAACAGGGAGTCATTAAATACAGTTTTTGACAACACCCCGCTACTACCCTCCGCCATGTAGCAAATAAGAAGGGGAAGAGATCTCAGGGGAGTAACCCTCCTTCCCCCAGGTACCTGAAGCTGGAAACCAATGGCAGTCTGAGCTTGCAGCATACTCCCTCTTTCTGTAGTGCAAGCTCATAGCTTCATCTGCTCTCACTGGCTTCCTCGTTCAGTTAATGGGAGACCAGTACCTCATACTGTTTAATACATGTGCAAGTGCAGTAGTGGACACAGTCTCCGACACACATCTACAAATACCAGATCATGGACATACAGCAAGCTGAGGTGGATGTCTGAGGTTAAGTATGTCCTGAGATGTGAACAGATTGTTATTAGTGACAGTATTGAAATTGGTCCAAAAAATGAAGCTGCCACACACACTTATGGCAATTTGCTATAAAACTTGGTAAACTGGGAACCTTTTTGGAGTTTGTGGCCATAGTCGATTCTTGGCCTTGAAAAAAAAGAAATGTAACAATCATGTACTTGACTTTTGCAGTCACAAGTTTATCTTTTAATTAGAATTTTGTGTATGAAGCTTGCTGTCCCCTAAGTTGTTGTATTGGCAGGAGCTGAATAGGTTGTAAAAGTGCACTTCCTGAAGCACTTTAGGAAGGCAATTCAACTTTTATAGAAATTGTTTAGGACATTAATGTTTTGGGACAGTTGGAGGCAGTAGCAAGGTCTGTCCAAAAAACTGAAGATATTATACCCTGGCTTCTGGTGATTACTAACAGCTGCAAAAGACTAAGGGGTATATTTACTAAACTGCAGGTTTGAAAAAGGTGGAGTTGTTGCCTATAGCAACCAATCAGATTCTAGTTATCTTTTATTTAGTACATTCTACAAAATGACAGCTAGAATCTGATTGGTTGCTATAGGCAACATCTCCACTTTTTCAGACCTGCAGTTTAGTAAATATACCCCTAAGATCATTGTGGAACCAGGCAGAAAGGAGAATGCAAAGTGATGTCTGGTACTGGATGCACAAAATAGAGGAGGAAACACATGAGAGGACACAAAGAGCTCCAGACATTTGTATTGCAAATCGTATTAATCCCAAAAATTTGAATGTGATATTTTGTGTCTCTTTAGTTCTTAATTAATAATCTTTGGGTTAATACATTGGCAGTGGAGTATGGTATATTTGTCTATGCAGTAAATCCTGCTGTTAGACTTTATGTTGCTATTTTAGCAATTGTGTGTTATATTTACTTTGATATGTAATAAATTTAATAGGTTTAAGCCGTTTCCAAAAGTCATTAGATTCCACCATTTATATAGATGTTTTACTATATAATTAGGCTTTTATTGATTTCATTATACAGCACTGTCTTTCTGTGTGTTTGTTCTCTTGCGAATGTCAATAAGACAATATAAAAACTAGAGATACTCGAAAATTAACAAACTCACATTTCACCAATGCAATTGTTGGATGCAAATGTAAATTTAAAAATAAAGTAATACTGATTAAAACAAAAAGACAGTTGTTGTTAGCGCTTGTCAGTAACACTGCATATCTGTGTGTATCTAGCAAAATGAAAACATGATGTATTGGTTCATATTTTGTTCAAAACATTTAAGCATGCATCCCAGTGTCAAGGGCAACTTATTGTATGCAGGGCCTACACTGAAATGTATGCTTCAAACACCATTCAAATGCAGTTAAAATCACATGCACTAACCTCCCAGGTATAAGAGCTTACATCTGGTAAGGGCTGGCCTGTGAGCCACACTCAAAAGGCCTCATATAGGCCTGATAGACAGCTGCTAAGACTACATATGTAAATAATGGCTTCCACTTTGCACAAACACTGTGATGTTTATAATTTAGACTACTGTTGTTCAAGGATCCAATCAGGCAGTATACTTAAAAAACAATTATGTAATACAACATAATGTGTTGAGGTTGTTGGGCAACGTGGGGGGACATCAAAAAGCCTTGGAAAGCCAGTTCCTGCCCATGTGCCTTTAGTTGCCTTCAGCCTTGGTTTAGACTAAAGTAAAATATAAGATGTGTTATGTTATTACAACAACAGATATCATGTGAACTCGTTACTTTAGCTATAATATATATTGTATAAATCTGTTTTGTTTTATCTGCAGGACTATTGATTCTCTGTATGAGGAGCTGGTCACAGAAGGTCTTCTCATCAAACCAAAGCCTGTGACGATGTCAAATTTTATAGGTACAATGGAGAGGTCCAGCCAACATTTTGTGTCATAACTGCGCACTGTAGGGGATTTTTAATAACTTGGTACTATATGCGCAAAGCTTCTGTAACCCATGGCAACTATTCACATACTTCCTTCTACCATGTACTTGAAAATGATATAATGTGATTAGTTGCTATAGGCTTTACATACTGCAGTGTATTATTAAATAAGTCCCTTTGTATTTTTTCTCCAGGTGAATACAGTTATTTGGGGACCACCTTGCGCCAGGCTGACATAGAACCGATGCCATCTCTTAGTGATGTCAAACAACTTCTTGTCCTGTATGGCGTCCTGCCTTTAGGTAAGTGCAACTGGCCTATATGAATGTGTTCTTAGACTAGTTATATTACAGTGTATGTAAAATAATAATGCATGTATAACACATCTGGAATGTACAGTTAGGGCTGTCAATGAGAAAGTCCCAAATTATAAATAGACATCATGTCTTTCATTTTTTCATTATGCTGTGGCTGCTTCTGCAAGTTTGTGTCATCTTAGATGGTTTTCTTTGTTGCCAAGCACGTTCCAGAGGATCAATTGGGTTGTTTCAAGCTGCAAGACGATTTTTTTCGACACGCTTGGAATAATTTTTATATATATATATATTTTATTTTTTTAAAACGCTATGTGGATTAAAAGCTTACAATATATAGATTGTTAAAGCTTACAAGATGTGTATTTTTTATTACAATCACTTTTATTACGACACACCCACTGCCCATGGGTGTGGAAAGAACCCTTGCTCTTTCAGCATGGGGCTGGGTACCATTAGGTGGGCACAACTCCCCAGGAAATCCAGCCTCGTGCAGACCAGCCTGGTGCTGATTTGCTATTATGGCAGGGGGACCCCACACTGCGGGTTTCCCTGCTATTGTGCCACCAGTCCCTGCTGGCTAAACTTAGTGATGGTTGTAGTAAAATCGGGAAGGGGGGGGGGCATGCTGTTTTGTACCCCCGATTTTGCCACTACTAGCACTAGCCTGGCAGCACAAGGGTTAATCTGATTGGGAGGGAGGGGGGCCAAGTTGTTTTTTTTTATATTTATTTTTTTTAATTACTTATTTAATCACTGTATTGTGTCGGCGGATGTAATGCAACCGGACCCGCCGGCTGCGGCAGGAGCTGACAGATACGTATCCTGCAGTGTCCTGTGTAGTAGGGCAGAGCAGATTCAAAATATACCCATATCTTCAGATCCGTTCCTTGTTGACTACGGCTGTAGGCAGAGTCTGATTCTGTGTGGTTTTGCTACTGCCTGCAGATATGCTCCTTAATCACTCAGGCCCCAGGGCCGTAACTAGGGCTGTGCGATAGGGGGCGACCGCCCAGGGCGCAATGCTGAAGGGAGGTGCAGTTTAGGAATATTTTAGGTTCATTTGGTTAAAATTGAGGGCTAGGGGGGCGGCATTAGTCTTTCTCGCCCCAGGCACTAGAATTCTAAGTTACGGCTCTGTCAGGCCCTATAAGAACATATAACTTAGTCATGTACCCACACTCAGGTTTTGTGGCTGAACCAATAGTTATGGGAATAAATAGTATCAATTCATCAGGAACAAGTAACATCGCTAAAAAACATCATGAGCAAAATTCATGAGGTACTGGATCCTAGTGAATTGGTAGAAGTTTTGTTAATAAGATTTGAGTATACCTGAGGTGAAAATGTACTTAATGGTTACAAAACTTATAGCAACCTATTAAAAGTACTGGTGACCATCGTGACCAATATTCATGGGGTGCAGCTTCTAGTGACTTAATTGGCTGCATTCCCATGGATACAGCCAACAAAATGGCTACCCACATTGTGTGCAGGGACCAAGTGTACTGCAAAATAGGAATGATCTGTTTATCTCAAATAGATGTTGACAACAGAAAAATATAAAAGTATGTTTCTGCCATAAAATCAACAACAAATACTAATAAAATGATTCCAGTCAGGGTAAGTTTGATTATACAAAGTATAATTTTATTTATTTATTTTTATTCATGTGCTGAGTAATGGTTTTATTATTCTACCTCACAGAGTTTCCTGGTTCCCAGCTCGTGTGCGTAACTGTTCTGTCATATTTTATTATACAGATTTTATATAATATACCTGGTATACAGATGTGCGCAAGGATAAAACAATGGCTGGAAGCAAAACTCTCTGCAAGGTCATTGGAAAGGGTAGATCACTGAACCTTTTGAAACATCACTACCATTTCCTTCCTCAAATGCTGGCACTATACAGGTGTTTATAGTCACCACTGTCATTGTTATATAGCTGAATATACATTTAAGTAAACTAGTCATTTAAGTGTACTGCTTGGGTGTTGGGGATGTAGTAACACTTCAAGTACTCAACGGGTTAAACTCAGATTTTCCTAATTGTTCTCTGCACAGATTAAATTTTCTGCCTTGGCTTTATGGAGCACAATCACAGAGTACTATGTAAGCACAGAGAGTTATGTTATTCCTCAACTTTGACTCTGTTTATATCCAGCTGAGCATATCTGGATAACACCTGTAATCCTTCTGTCCATTTATTGCTGATTACATTCAAATAAACCAATAGTTAAGATATACAAACAGTCTTATAAAAAATGTATAATGCCAAGAGGGTGGAGCATTAAGTTCCTCTGGAAGTCTAGTAGCCAACAATAGCACAGAAACCATAGACCAGTCATTTAAAAAAAAAAAAAAAAAAAAAAAAGGATTATTTCAAAGCATCAGGAAAAAAATACTGTTAAATTAAACACTCGCTCTGTGATAAAATCTTTTATCGAACAGGCTACGGCTGTGACTTTCTGACAGGGGGACCCCACAGCCAGTCATAGCTTAGTGCTGGCGGACCCCGCGCTGTTCATCCCCCACACTTGCAGCTACCTGCCCAGGCTATGACAAGGGGGGTATAACTTTGGGGAAGGGGGAGTACTTTTTTTATTGTTTTTTTTTTTAAATATGTATTTACTTTTTTTATTCAACATTAAGACGGCAGTCATCATCAACATGATGTTTACTGCGTCTCTACCGCACCAAGATATGCTATAAATATATCTTCATGTAGCAGGCATATTTAACATTGTATGCTGAGTCGCACATGTCTTTAGATTTAAGGGTGGTGTGTGGGGGCCCCAGAGGTTAGGGCCACTTGGCATTGCTGGGTCCTCCTCAGCTCGGGGTCTAGTAGCAGCCACACCACGGGTAGTTCCGCCACTGCACAGAAGTATTCTGTAATTATCACTGAGCTTTATAAATTTGCATCACGGGCATTTAAACAGTACAGTAAACCAAGTACAATAACTGCACTAAAGCAGCCAAGTAGATGGGTAACTGCAGTATTTCATTTACCAGACACCATCATAACCAGTGCAAGGTGGACCAAGCAGAGAGCACTGTACGTGTTCTGGATGCACAGCCCACCTTCTTCCCGAAATTGTATTGTAGTAGTAATACTGAGTAGCCCAAAGATAATATGCAAAATTGAATTATAAAGCTTGGTGGCTGGAGAAGGTTCCATAGTATAACTTAAGCATATTGAAGCCAGTTTAGGGTGTACGCATGGCTGCTCAAACTGCCTGGTAACCTATAATGGGGCTATGGTGAAGGCCAGAAGAGGTCTTGGTGGATATTATGTTTTATCATGGATTGGGAGTTGCTGTGATCTCAGTGTGTTGTTAGACAGTTGTAGGAGAAGGGATCCTGCAGGATAACGAGAGGCAGATGTAACTCAGCTGTCATATAGCGCAGATAACAGGAGACATGTGAAGTGTGCTAGAAGATCATCATATAACATTCTGTACCAGAGGTGCTGGACCGTTCCTAGCTGCATAACATGCCTCATTAATGATTAGTAGAGGTAATGAAGCAAATAAGGACTGAAGTACTTGGGACTTGATTATCCCTGTTATTAATGTACTAAGGAGGGAAAGTAGTTTCACATAAACCACAACCATTATCTGAAGGAGAACAGTGTCTGTGCAACCTCAGCTACCAATGTCTTAAGAACAGCGTTTCACTGATTAGATAGCAAAGGTCAAAGTTAATGTATTCTGAAGTTCGATCAGTGCTTCTCAAACGTTGTCTTAACCACTAAAGTGTAGCTCATCCTCTGACTTGGCTACTTAGGTTTTCTTAATCTTTTAAGACCATCAGATGGCATGAAATCAATGTTAGGTGGTACAAGTCATATGATATTGTCATATGGTCACCATGAAATCAAGGTACTACTTAGTGTCAAAGGCAATTGATAGGATTAGAGATATTTCACCATGTGAATATACTTCACTTGACCCGTTGGTCCAACGCTGCACGATGACATATTGTTAACTGCAGTATTACACTTTTGTGTTTAATTCCTAAAGAATTTGGAAAGAACATGTTGTTGTTTTTTTGAAATGATGGAAACAATGTTTGTCCTGTTGTTTGCCAGGCTTGTACTCCATGAGGTGTAACTGTTTGTACTGACACTATAACAGGTTGTGAGTCAGTATATGAGAAGGCCCCGCTGGTGAAAGCTCTCCTTCTGGCAGGACCAGCTGGTGTAGGGAAAAAGATGTTGGTGAACGCCGTCTGCAATGAAACTGGAGCAAACCTGTTTAACCTGTCTCCATCTAACATCGCTGGCAAGTACCCGGGCAAGAGTGGACTGCAGATGATGCTGCATATGGTGCTAAAGGTGAGGCTGCAAAGACGGAGACGGTGACTTGTATTGTATTTTGCCTAGCAAAAGGCAGGTTCAAGGGTATAACAAAAGCTACAGTAGCCAATGTGATTTATTTGTGGTCCGGCAGCATACGGTGCCCAGGACCGCTGAATCAGTGACTTTTACGTTTTATAGTGCTGGTTTTTGTGCTGGGCATGAAACATTTTTTATTAGTGTACCCCATACTTGCCTACTCTGCCGGAATTCCAGAGAGGCTCCCCGAAGAGTAGGCAAAGCTCCCGCATTTGCTGAAATTCACAACAGTGAATGGAGGGGGTGGGGCTTAATCATGTCATTAAGCTCTGCCCCCTCCATTCAATGCCGTGGATTTCGGCTTTTTATAGTGGGGGTCGGGGTTATGGTGACACCCTATGACACATGACTTCTCCCCCAAATCTCCCAGGGGAGAAATTGTAACAGTTGGCATATATGGTGTACCCTGTTACTTAGACCTTTGTGGTTAACCTCACTTATTGCATAGTAATACTGTAGAAACTAAACATCCTAAGTAAACTAGCTGACAAACATACAAATATTTACAGGGTAACAAGAATCACACTTCTCACACATTAGATCATTGTATATGTTACATTCAGCAACTGTTACCCATGAGGCGTGATTTACACCATAAATGTGTGTGTGGATGCACCTGGGACAGGCAGAAGACGCGGGGACATCATGAAGTAATCTCAGGGAAGATTCCGGAGTGTGAGGGAGTTGTTTATCCAAGGCCCGGTTTTGCCAACTGTAACAGTTTTGGATAATTAATTAGCCAAACGTAGACCCAGAACAGCTGTGTGCTTCAGCATCAGCAAATACTGCTCTTGATTTATCATCTGCCACTATGGAGCGTGATTTCAGAGCAAGAGTTAGGGGGCACAGTGACATCAAAGGGTGGTGGAGGGAAACCACATTATCTGACAGAAAAAAATATTCACTGCAGGTAAAAGTGGAATGTAAACAAAGAAAAAGACAAAGGCAGAGGAATGTTAGACTTGTCAAACCTAGCAGGAAATATACATGTTTGCTACAGGATTCAGTGATAACCTAGGGTGTTAGATGAAATAAACGATATCAGTCGAAATAAAAAAAACCTTGACCAACATTTTTGCAAGCTTTGAATCATTATTAAAGTATACATCCATCTAACAAAAATATAATTTTCATTTTAAGTTCTGTCACAATAAACCCTACAAAGATGCTGGTTAGACAAGGTATACAGCACATACAGAAATCATGCCAATCACTGCATTCCTGCACCTCATTTGCCCACCGCCTTTATGAGATGGCCATTCATGAGTGTCACCAGTGTGTGAAGGTTACACTGCTCATAAAATGTTAATATTAAACAACTTTTGGATGTAAGGAAATACATGTTTAATTAATCGTTTGTTGGTTTTTACATACATGACCACAAAAAAATTGCTTACTTCCATCCGCAGACCAGGCAGTGAAAAGAAACACCTTTTATTACATTTAAAAGAGTAATAGGTGGCACAGTGGTTAGCATTGCTGTTTCACAACACTTTGTTTGATTCTAACCAGGGCCAATCTGTGTGGAGTTTGCATGTTTTCCCCATGTTTGCATGGATTTCCTCCGGGTGCTCCGGTTTCCTCCCACACTCAAAGACATGCTTGCAGGTTTCTGACAACACGTGTGTGTGTGTTCCTATACTTGTGAGGACGTTGACCATGTTTACACACCAACACTGTGGGGATCTCAGCCATTGTGGGGACACAAAATGAAGACCCCACAAAACTGACTATACTAGTTAATGCAGGGGACCTTACTAATATAACCAGCATTAAAATCTGGCACGTCCCAACGAGTCACGTTTGACGGACAAAAGTCATAGTGTGTTTATGCCGGGGAGCAGAACGTGTGTGCACTCCACCAGCAGCTGTCAGTGGAACTGCAGTCTCATGCACACATTCCATTCCGTATCCTCTGCCACATCATAGAATAGGCAGGGTCCTCAGTGCGCTGGAAGAAAAGGGCATTGCACCTTTCCCTCCTTTTTACACATAACCGGAACCAGAGAGAGAGAAACCAGTTTCAAAAATAGCCCAGTATATCGAGCATGTTCACTGTAATGAGACTGAAGTTGCCCGGGCACCAAGGCCGGATTAACCCTAGGGCAAACTGGGCTACAGCCCAGGGGCCTCGGGCATCCAGGGGGCCCTTGAAAGTGCTCAGCAGCAGTATTAATCAGTCAGGGGCGGGGGCGCCCCTGGCACGATCATTGCTCCTGAGCACTTTCACTGCGGTCCTTACTGAGGTTATCTTGTGAGTCTCACTCTCACGAGATCTCCTCAGTAAAGAGCGTACAGCACACCGGGGAAGGACTGCAATGCCAGGGGAAGGAGGTAAGTGCCTTGGGGGCGGCTCGGCTCACGGGGGCGGCTCGGATCACGGGAGGGGGGGCCCTCACGAGGGAATGGAGGCCCCCTTAGCCCAGGGGCCTCCATTCCCTTAATCCGGCCCTGCCGGGCACCTGAATTTCCCAAGCACTCTAAGGAAAGGCGCATGCAATTTAAACATCGCCAGAATAGAGGCAACTCTGCACATCACTCCGAGGTAATAAGGACATTGTGTTCTGATTCCATTCAAACAACCAGAAAAAGACACAGGTCCTGAAGGTTTCATGCACTGTGTTTACAAGAAAATACCTGTGGCATCACATGTAGACATGTAAGCTAAAATAAAAGTGCAACAGCCTCAAACTTGACAATAACAGTGTCCAGTGCAGTCAGCCATCAACGGTGGGTTTTGGAAGCTTTTGAACGACATAACTCGAGATGAAATTTTATTCCCAATTAAAAATGACAGGTGCATCATGGGGCAGCACCTCTACACTCGGTCGGATCAGATATCTGTGGTCCTTGGTTCATTGTTGGTTTTTATCCTGAACTTTCTATGCTGCCTTATGGCTTAAATGGAGAGTAAAGCAGGCACATCTAGGCACAATGATGTCAATAACGTGCATTCATTTATATTGAATTAAAATTCCTTCAGCATTACATTTCAGTACAGTTGTTCCTCTTCACTTATGAAATCTGCCTCTGGATGTTGCAGAAATGTTGGCCAAGCCAAGAAAAATGAACGATTCCACCTTTTTAATATTTATTTGACCACATAAAGTATGTACATTACATAAAAAGCAATGAATCTCCCTTGAAAATAGACATATGTTAGCTGTTTGGCTTCATGACTATTGCAAAAAAGGAGCAGCTGCCACATGTCAGAAAATAATTTAGTATATCTTACGCTACTTCCAATCCCTCTCCAACTGTTGCATTCTGCTCCGTTAAGCCATTAATGTGTGCTTGTTGCCTACCAAGGAACCAATATTAATAAGCATGGACCTTATGAACACACTGGAAGCTAGTGACATAATTGAGGCACCCATAACACGAAGAGATTGGCTACCGCCAGTCTAAGCAGGCAGTGTGTAAACTTTAAAAACTGGATTGTTGATGGGCAATGAAGATGAGAGAGCTCGCTTTCATCCTTTGTGTTTTAGCCCATGTCTAGTGTTAAGGCAGCTTTATTTTGCACACTGCTGTGTGGATCATCTGAAACAAATAAAAAATCATGTGACACATGGCACGATATATAGGCTGTTCTGGAATGTGCATTAGCGTGCAGGTGCTACAGATAAGACACGTGGCTTTGTGTAGCAGTGATGGAAGACCGTCCTCTAGTGGTGACTGTAGAGAATAGCAGTTTCAGAAGATGTTCATATATATGTACGTCTATTTATGTACAATGTACACCAATGCCTTCTAGTATGTATATCCAACAAAGCAGTAATAACAACAAGTACAAACATTACAATTCAATAGAAACAAAAAATATTTAAGTGGATAATGAAGGACATACACAACAGATTAAGCAAAAGAGATAAACATGTAAAGAGCAGTCTTGATTAAGTACTTGTTTCAGTGTTAAAAATCTGGGGGATAGAATTTCAATTATTGTTACACTTTTGCAGGTGGCTCGTCAGGTGCAGCCATCAGTCATCTGGATCGAAGACGCAGAGAAGACTTTTTGTAAGAAGGTGCCAAAGACAGAGAAACAGGTAAAAGTCATTGGGCCTGATTCATTAAGGAAAGTAAAGCAAAAAAATATGACTAACTTTCCACATTGGCAAAACCATGTTGTATTGGAGGGGAAGGTAAATTTAGATCAACTTTTAATGTCAGTGTAAAAATAAAACTATCAGGTTTTTGCATCATACATGAAAAACAGTCAATATTTTCCTTATGTGCAAAGTAATAAACTCATTTGCATCCCTTGTATTGTAACATGGTTTTGCCAAGGTTCAAAGTTACTTATTTTTATGCTTTACATTCCTTAATGAATCAGGCCCATGTGCACCAGACACTGAATTAATTGCCATTTATTTAGGGGTAGAGGTGTTTTTTTTTGCCAAGTCTATAACTTTACATTGTTTTGTAGTGACAGGTTAGCTATTATAATCATCATACTCCCTGCCTGATATTTTTTGCTTTTGTTCCAGTATTTGACATGTGGTCTGCCTGTGGTAGTTTTCAACTTATATTCATTCTATATACTGCGTTGTATTACTAGCATTCATTATATAAATTCAGATTCTATTACCAATACTGCTGATTCCATCTATCTAGTGACCAGCTAGCTGTTTACCGAATACATTTCCACTGAATGCACAATGCTGGTTCTGCTTCATTGATTTACTGCCCCCTGGTGTCTAACATTTATATAATACCACAACTAAAATATCCATACAGATGAAATAACGTTATAAGGAATGATCCTAAAACCCTCAGATGCATATGAGGGACCGATACTATAATGAGGCCATTGTTACATGTACAGCATAACCTAACATGTCAGTCATGTTTTTATTTCTTTATTTTATTCTCAGTCTCCCTTCCCTTTGTTTTTAACAGTTAGATCCCAAACGTCTGAAAAAGGATTTACCGAAGCTCCTGAAATCCATAAAGCCAGAGGATCGTATCCTTGTTGTGGGCACCAGTCAGCGGCCATTTGATGCAGAGGTCAAACCGTTCTGTAAAATATACAAGAAGATCATTTTAGTCCCTAGACCAGACTACGCAGCCCGCCTAGGTGAGACGTGGCCCCAAATTATGTGTAACTGTGTATAATAGAGAGATTTATATATACAGAGTAATGCGTTAATGTAACCCATGAGTTCACCTTCCAAAGTGACTCCACTCCTTCAATGTGTCATTGAATTTATACTATTTGTCTTATATCTTGTCTCTCCAGTCTTGTGGAAGAAGCTGATCTCGCAGCACGTCGATAATGCTATATCACTGAACTTTAGTGCCTTGGCTAAGATCACAGATGGCTTCACCCCTGGTCACATGGTACAGGCAGTGGACATGGTACTGAATGAAAGGAGAATAAGGCAGCTTTCTCGTAAACCATTGGCTGCCTCAGAATTTCTAGGTTCACTCTCGAGGCAAGAGCCAGTGTACAAAGAAGAGGAGGAGGCTTTCAAGGTCAGCATCTTGGAACTCCTATGTGGTTACTATTTAATATATTACTCATATGCTCTCCTTTATACATGATTCTGTAGTATGTTGCTATGGTGCACAGTTTTATGGGGCCTTCAGAAGGTTTTTTCAGCAGAATATGAAACACCACACAAAAACATAACAAAATAAAATATATAGTAGGATTACCCATGTCATGATATTGAATGCAGTATCCAGGACCAACTTAATATACCACAGGGACACCTAATAGCAGTGCTCAGTGTATTATAGGTCATAGTCCTATTTCTTTGTTGTGTGCCATACTTTTGTGCTATAAGCCTAACTGATGTGTAAATTAATTTAATACCAGAATTTTAAAATACCTGTAGCTGCAGTTAAATTTACACTTTGAACCCTATCCAATAGCATGCGTCACTGAACGTTTCAATGCACATACAGTCATTAAAGGTGAGGTTCACCTGGAAAATTTTATCATCCAGTCATTGTCTCCTGGAACAATTTTAAAGGGTCTGAACATCTTGCATAATGGCAACACCAGCATCACACTCCGATACCATCTCCACTTCATATTCATCAGGAACTGATAACTGGATGGGACAACCCTTTAATGTATTTACATCATAACATTAGACAGACTATGCAACTTAAGCTGGCCACGTACACAGCAATATTGACCAGTTGGTTCATATTAAGATCAAACATGCAGCCTAATATATCCTCGTGTGTACACCCAAAGAGAGCATGATGTCCAATAATAATCAAATCAAAATTGGTTCATTATCAGGCATGTTAGTAAATCAGAAGGCGAGTCAAGTGTGACACTGAGGCAGCAGGCTTGGGAGAGATGAAAATGAGGGGTTATTGACAGAAAGGGAGATTTATGGGGAGGTGGTGACTCTGGGAGGAGAAGAGATGATAAGCTCTGCTTTGGATATGCTGAGCATTAGGTCAAGAAATTATGTCTTTAGGATTGGTGAGATGAACACATGTTTAAAGGAGGAAGGAAAATGGACAGAGTAGACAGGCTGTTGGGTGAGATGATGGGATGAGTGCACAGACTTAATCTTCAGTTACTGGAGGGCATGAACTGAGTGTGGATTGAGGAGTGTAGGAGAAGGTGGGTGGGGTTTGATACAAGGAAATATCTTGTTGAATTGTGTTGATTTAGTCTTTGATGTTGGTGGCAAAATGGGAGGGAGGAAGGGAGAGGAGGTGCAGGTGGGCAGAGAAGTGAGTTGAAGGTGGCAAAGAGGTGATAGGGATTAGAAGACTGGGTGTATATTACAGAAGCGAAGAATGTTTGCTCGGCAAATGAAAGGGCAGAGTTGCAAGATTAATTTATTGTAGAGGAAGCAAGCAAGCAAAGGAGCAAGATTTACTCCAATGGTGCTTAGCAGTGTGGGAGAACTTTTGCAGATAATGGGTCAGTATGGTGTGCCATAGTTGAAGTTTGAATCATTGGAGACTATATGTGGTGGCTGGAGCTGCATTGTCAACTGAAATAAGTGTTTTGTTGTAGAAAGAGACATCCTGATCAGGAGTGGATATAACGTAAAGTGAGGCTGAAGAAGAGGAGGTTGTAGTTGGAAAGCGGGAAGGCCAAGTTGGAGAAATTAGATGTAGAGCATTAATGGGAGAAGACAAGGCCAAGTGAATGTCCATGACAGTGAGAGGTGAAGTCTACTGGGAGAGACCAAAGGAGGAAGTGAGTGAAAGAAAAGACAGTGGGCTTGTCAATGGGAAGGTGCAAATCACCTAGTACGAGAGTAGGCAGGTTAAAGGATAGGAAATAAGTGAGCCAGGCAGCAAAGTTGTCAAGAAATTGTGAAGCTGGACCTGGGGGCAATAAATGACAGCAGCACGAAGGTGGAGAGGAGAGAATAGACTAATATAGATTGCAAAGGAAGAGAAAGAGCGGGAGGGATCTGTGGATATGACTTGGAAAGTGCAGTATGGAGAAAGCAGAATGCTTTCTCCACCACCTTGTCTGTTTCCAGGTCTGTGAATGTAACTGAGGGGGAGTTCCCCGTAAGAGAAAGCAGCAGGGGATGTAGTGTCAGAGGAGGTAAGCTAAGTATTGGCAAGGAGATTGAGGGATTTTGAAATGAGTAGGCTGCAGATGGATGTGAGTTTGTTACAAAGAGATATCTTGTTCCAAAGTGCACATGAGAAGGGGAGGGAGGGTAATAGAGATATGTGGATAAGGTTGGAGGCATTAGAAGTATAAAGTGGATGGAAAGTTTTGGTGTGGGCAGATATTGAGGATAGCACGGTGACCAGGTTTAGAAGGGATATTGCCAGCAGCCATGAGAAAGGAGAAGGGTGAGAAAGAGGACATGCAGGGTAATTTGTGGGTGTAAGATTTAATTATGCTTATGTGGGCCGCTGCATGTGGTGTATGCAGGGAACAAAATGGTCTGTAAAACTAGCGAGGAAGGGGAAATAATAATAGGTCAGGGCGTAGTTGGACAAACAGGCTGTGCAGCCAATCTTCTACAGACCACACAGAGGCCTGATTGCCACACAGGTGGATATTGGCAGATTAAGTCATCTATATGTATAGCCAAATTGGAAAGTGATCCTGTCACTCGAGAAGAAAGATGGCCATGTGTATCCAGCATTAAAATAAAGATACAAAGCAATAACTAACTAACTACTCTGGTCTTCTAAACTATGCTGTCATTACAGAGGGTCTAGAAGCATATCATAACTTCTCATAAAGGTCACGTGTTCTCTATATCCTTCTTATTTATCTTTACAATTGTGTCATTGCCCCATACAAACTCATTCTCATCTCCCCATATTAGTAAGTGAGATAATGTATTGATTACAATACGTTTCAATGACTGTATAACATAACTTTCCTTTTGTGCCCCATAACAGACCTGGTACTCCAAGACACCGCTTGGAAAGAAGAGGAGCAAAGCAATGACTGGTGGAGAGGAGCAGACTGGGAAGGAGAAAGGGAAAAAGAAAGGAGCAAAGAAAGGAAAGATGAAATAGAATCTGTATTTGCTGCCTGTTATCCAAGAATAAATATTTTATCATGGTAGCGTGGGGTTCACTAGAGGATTTATAACCAGTACGATGTTGTGGGCAATAGTTCACTGTTTTTTTCTGAAATTTAGTTTCAATTCCATCTCTGAGTTGACATATTTAAATCCCTTGGCAAACCCATGACATGTCAAGATCAAGGAGTAAAATGCCTCTGTCCAACCTTCACTCATGTGCCTAAGTGTGGAATGCTCTGCAGTCTGGGTTCATCTTTCTTCTGGTACAAGCTGGAAGATTAAATGTATATATGTTCACAGCGGAGTACACTGGGTTGTGTAATATTGTTATTGTAGAAGTATTCTGCCGACACATTTTCTGAGGAGTGCTGCATTATACACCCAAACCTGTTCTATTGTACTTATTTGGTATAAATCAGGCAATCAATCATGATGATGTCCGTACAGTGTACCAATGGTACAGTACAGTGCTGTTCAACTGAGTACCAGACAGTCACGATGTGTCCTTATTGTGACCTTAAGAAAAACCGGAACCGCCATTGCATGACATTATATCATGGAGATAACAAATAGAAATGCTGGTTCTCTCTAACATTGATTCTTCCTAACCATGAATAGCTCACACTCACTAGTTATGTGCTCTCTAGTAAATTGTATCTTTCATCATTTCTGTCCATTGGCATTTATAGATCATCATCGTTGTCAACATTGATTTATATAGCGCTAGCTAATTCCGTAGCGCTTTACAATTGGGAACAAAAACAGTAATAAAACAATAGTGGGTAATACAGACAGACAGAGAGGTAAGAGGGCCCTACTCTCAGCTTACCATCTATGGATATAGACAATACATATACAGTCAGATTATCATATTCTAAAATGTAAGTTGTTTTATATATAATAATGATACCATCGAAAAACATGTATATATAAGTTCCAGAATTGAGTAAAGCTAATTTGTAACTACATATAGGATCTTAGCGTATGGGAACTTTTGCACACTTATGTGTATGCTTTTTATGTTCATTTTTGCTTTAGTTGGACTTTAAAGTACACTGGTACAAAACTGTACACCTGTACTTATTTTGTGTGATTAAACATATTTCAGTTGAAAAAATAGAATAGCATTTAATACTGTACTTTTATGGTTTTGTTTTGATGCTCTTTTCTATTCCACTTCTTGGATGGGATTTCTTAAATGTTAAACGGATAGTACACCCCTAATTAAGTGACAACTAAGCTCAACCCTCATCAACAGCCAATCTGTTACCCAGGAATAACTTATATAACATGGTCAGGTACCTAACACCACCACTTTCTGTTACTTACCACTTCATAGAGGCTTACATAAAGCTGGTAAAATTAGACTGTGTAAACGTGTTTAAAATATAAATCAATAAAAAAATAATACTAAAGATGAGTAAAGTGGGTGGGTGGTCAGCATTATTATAGCATGACAAGATGGCGATAAAGCAAATATATTACAGTTTTAATATGTTCCCATTAAGTAAACTGTATAATTTTCACCTATTTATACCATATTGATTGAGTTCTAGCATAAGTGACCCAGGAGTTGCCCATTGATAAATTGAACTTTAAAGTGTTGAAATGTACAAAGTGCTTATGTAGTTACTAGAATATAATGATGTGTTTTTATGTAATTCCATATTTCTTGCACAGTGATAATGGACCAGCTTGGCACATGAGCATAAACTGTGTTAGGCAGGTAACTGTGGTAATTACATAGCTGTGCTAGTTACATATAGCTATATGGTGGGTATTTACACGCAAACATTTTCATATATTTCATAAATACCAATTAATTATGATCATGAATTGTCACCCATAAACACACACATAGGAATTCTGAGCCACATACTCACACATGCATAAGGAGCTTTGTACACTGATGGTGCTATGTAAGTAAACCTTACACACGTGTCCAACATACACTACATGAGCAATAGTATGTGGATACCCAAGCATCACATCCATGTGTTCTTGTTGAACATCTCATTCCAAAACCATAGACATTAATATGGGGTTGGTCCCTCCTTTGCTGCTGTAACAGCCCTCACTCTTCTCTGATTGGTTTCCACTAGATTTGGAACATTGCTGTGGGAATTTGCATCAATGTAACCACAAGAGCATTAGTGAGGTTGGGCAATAAGCCCTGGCTTGCCGTTGGCGTTCCAATTAATCCCAAAGGTGTTCGATGGGGTTGAGGTCAGGGCTTTTGTGCAGGCCAGTAAGGTTCTTCCACACCAAACTCTAGAAACCATTTTTTGATGGATCTTTTTTTGTGCACTGGGGCATTGTCATGCTGAACCATAAAAAGGCGTTCCCCAAAACGTTACCATAATGCGTTAACATTAAGATTTTCCACTGGAACTAAGGGGCCCAGGCCAAACCATGAAAAGCAGCCCCAGACTATTACTCCTACTCCACCAAATTATATTGTTGTCAGTACTCATTCGGGTAGGAAGCGTTCTTCTAGCATCCTCCAAACCCAGTTTAATCCATCGGACTGTCCAGACGGTGAAAGATGGCTAGTTATTCCAGAGAATGCTTTTCCACTGCTCCATAGTCCAAGGGTGGTGTGCATTACACTGCACCAGTCAAGATTTGCCATTGTGTATGTGACCTGAGGCTTGTGTGTGGCTGCTCAGAAACCCAGTCAGTGAAGCACCCGACGAACAGTTCTTGTGCCTCCAGAGACAGTTTGGAACTCGGTAGTGAGTGTTGCAACCGAGATTGGTCCCGTTCTTGTGTGGCCTTTCACTTTTCAACTGAACTGTTGTTGCTCCTAGACGTTTCCACATCACAATAGCAACACTTAGAGTTGACTGGAACAATTCTTGCAGGGTAGAAATTTGACAAATTGACTTGTTGGAAAGGTAACATCCTATGACAGGGGATGTTAGTACGTTAGTGGACGGAAGTAACTGAGCTACTGCTGTTTCGCAATGGAGACTGCAGGGCTGTGTGTCTGATTGTATGTACCTGTTAGCAATGGGTGTGACTAAAATGGCCAAAGCACTAATTAGAAAGAGTGTCCACATACTTTTACCCATTAAGGTATACATTGTGACCCACGTGCACAGACATGTATACTGATCCACATATTTTGACCCCATTACACACACACATATATAGAGAGAGAGAGAGAGAGAGAGAGACAAAGGTGGGGCTTATAGAAGTGATTTGCCACCCCCCCCTCCTTGTGTGATGCCACAACTATCAGCATTGCACAACATACACACACATGTGGACTCAGAAACAGTCATGCATTGTGTCCCACATAGACAAACCCAGGCATTGTAACCCACATACAGACACATGCATGCTCCATACATGTACACACTTCTTGACTCCATGCTCATACATGTATATGTTCTGATTATACACACACACACACACACACACCAGTGACAACATTAAAACCACTGACAAGTAAAGTGAATAACATTGAATCTCATTACATTATCACCTGTCAATAGGTGGGGTATACTAAGCAGCAAGTGATCACTCAGTTCTTGAAGTTGATGTGTTGGAAGCAAGAAAATGGGCAAGCGTAAGGATCTCAGTGACTTTGTCAAAGGCTAAATTGTGATGGCTAGACAACTGGGTCAGAGCATCTCCAAAACGTCAGGTCTTGTGGGGTGTTCTCGATATGCAGTGGTTAGGACCTACCAAAAATGGTCCAAGGAAGGACAACCAGTGAGCCGTTGACAGGGTCATGGGTGCCCAAGGCTCATTGAAGCATGTGGGGAGCGAAAGCTAGCCCATCTGGTCCAATCCCACAGAAGAGCTACTGTAGCACAAATTGCTGAAAAAGTTAATGCTGGCTGTGATAGGTGTCAGAACACACAGTGCATTGCAGCTTGCTGCATATGGGTCTACATAGCTGCAGACTGGTCACAGTGCTCATGCTGACCCTTGTCCACCGCCGAAAGCGCATACTATGGGCATGTGAGCACATGTGGCGCTCACATGCCCATTGTAGGCATGTTGCCCATCCTCCAAACATGGTGTGTATTATGGCATCCAAAGGGTTCAATTTTGCTCTCATCTGACCACACTATATTCTCCCAGTATTTCACAGGCTTGTCCGAACTTTAAACAAGCTTCAACATTTTTTCTTCAGCAAAGGAGTCTTGCGTGGTGAGTGTGCATACAAGCCATAGCGGTTGAGTCCATTACTTATAGTTTTCTTTGAAACAATTGTACCTGCTAATTCCAGGTCTTTCTGAAGTTGTTTACAAGTGGTCCTTGGTTCTTGGACAACTCTTCTGATAATTTTCTTCACTCCTCTGTCAGAAATTTTGCGTGGTGCACCTGGTCCTGGCCGGTTTATGGTGAAATGATGTTCTTTCCACTTCCAGACTATGGCCCCAACAGTGCTCACTGGAACATTCAGCAGTTTAGAGATCCTTATGTAACCAATGCCATCTGTATGTTTTGCAACAATAAGGTAGCGAAGGTCTTGAGAGAGCTCTTTGTTTTTGCCCATCATGAGATGTTTTTTGTGTGACACCTTCGGAATGAGACACCTTTTTATAGGCCATCAGTTGTGGCTGAACCAGCTGGCATGATTATTTTATAATTACTGATAGATTTCAGCTGGTGTCTTGGCTTTCCATGCCTTTTTGCACCTCCCTTTCTTCAGGTGTTCAATACCTTTTCCATGTGTCATTTCACACTATTACACAAAACTTAATTTATGGACATCTATGGTTTGATTTCTTTGCATGTGTGGATTGCAAGGGTTGTTGCTGACATTTAGTGTAAATTTCATTACAATAGCCACATTAAATATATAATTACTGAGAAAAATGTTGATGTGTTCAATGCTTATTTCACCCGCTGTATATATGTACTAGCAAGTAAGCTGAAGTTTAAAGAGTTGAAATGTACAAAGTGCTTAAGCAGTTACTAGAATATTATAATGTGTTTTCATGTAATTCTATGTTTGTTGCGCAGTAAAAATTAACCAGCTTGATACATGAAGATAAACTATTTTACACAGATAACGATCTGTGGATAGATAATTACATATAACTTTGCAGTGGGTATTTACAGCAATCTGGATATTATTCAATTTCCCTTAAATGCATTATGATCCACATATACACACATTCCAATAGTTGTACACACACACACACACACACACACACACACACACACTCTGATACACATACATACATACATACATACATACATACATACATGCCTGCATTCTGATGCATACACATACATGTACACGCATGCCAATCCCCATACATACTTATTCCGAACCTCATAAATACATACGCATTCTAATCCCTGTATGCAGACATTCTGAACTACATACACACGTCGGAATTCCAATACACACATGCATTTGTATGGACGTACACAGAAATGCATTCTTATCCATATACACACACGCACATACATGTTTTCTAACTGACATATGCAAGCCTATGCATTGTCACCCACATACAGACATGTGCATGCATTCTGATTAACACACACACACGTTTTGACCTCCATACATACACATATATATTGTGACTATCATACATACACATATAGGGCTTGATTCGATAAGGAACATAAATGCCGATATCTGCTGTAATTGACGTAATATCGCTCTGCGCATGCCCAGAGCTGGATTATACACCAGTTTACACAGCAAAATCAAATTCATCTTTGAGTGCAAAGTACCCTTATGGCAGCCTACGATTTCAGGGGCGGTACGGGGAGGGGACTGGGCGTATGCACGTAGTCAATATACAGTAAGGGTGTGCCAAGCTCGAACGCACACAGCAGCGTCCGATTCAAGCTTTCACCATCTGAAAGATACATGTGTTTCTGTTGTATCGCTTGTGCCAGCTACAGGTCTGGTGTAAGTGCTGATAGTGATGACAATTGCGTCTGCATGCTAAAACATGTGTTTCCAATCAGGAGCAATTGTAAAAATGAATTTTATGTACAGTAGACATTAATAACATCATGATAAATATATTGGAGTGAAGAAAAAAATTATTTATTTATTTTTTCATTAATAACTACAGTATTATTAACAGGTAACAATCATTGAATACTGTTTTTCTCTGTACGTCCTTTTGGGACTTTTTATTTCACATATATATGACGTATCCTGCAGTATATTGTCCGTCAATGCGGAGCGTACCTAGACCTGTATTCAAAACAAAGACTTACCTACAGAGCAGCTCCTGAATATGAATGTGCATATGCGCCATTTACGTGCTGCAATTTACATAAGTTTCATGTGGCTTAATGAATGAGGCCCATACTGTACATTCTGTCGCCACACACACATATGTACATTTCTGCCTGAACCTGTTTTTGGTTGGCTCTTGCTCACTTTTATTTGCGTTCAGCACAAGCCTCACAAACAGTAATATAGAGGATTCTGCTACATACCTGATGCTGGCAAATATTTTAAAAAGTGACATCTACAAGGGTCTTGCTACTCTGCATTTCTGGTGCCCCAAAGCCCAGTTGAACAGCACAGAGGAGTGCATCAGTGCTGTTAAAATGCAGGGCTACAAGGGGTTAATTGTGCTCCTAAAAACTTGTGCCCAGGAGTGATTGACAGGAGGAGGATGAAGGCCCTGATTGGCTGGGGGAGTAACAGGAAGAGGATGTGCAGGAAGGAGGAGGAAGAGAGAGCAGCATGGTAGAAGGAACAAGGGGGGCTGAGGTGCAGCCGAACAGAGAGAAGATAAGCTGCTGCCAGAACTGGTGACATTGCCAGCAAAGCGGACAGAGAACAGCTGGGGACACACGGGGCGCCAAAGACAGTCTCCACTAACAGAACCCTCACAAGGTAAAACCCTAGCCTGCAGTGTACTGCACACACCCCAGTGTCAGAGGGAAGAGTGATGAATCTATCCAAAACTAACATTGCATTCTTGTACAAGGAAAGCTACTGTTCCCTTCTTGGGAGCTTTTCCCCCAGATCATACCTTACACAGGCTGCAGGGAACAATTAAGACTGTCGTTTCAGCTATATCCTGTGTGTGCTGATAGAGATTAATTGACTGTTGACAGAACAGCGCCATCTTGTGGCTGAACTGAGCAACAGCCCTGCTTTCTACTATAATACTTAACCCTTGATGGAAACCTCTGCAGGACATTGGAACACTACCAAATTCCTGTGCACAGGTCAGCGCAGGACTGAGTGTAAAATATGGTAACGTTACCGGGGATAATATTGGTGCACCAAATGTTTTAGATGATGTTAATGTTATGTGATTTACCTAAGAGTTGATTTATTGATATTGAAGGTGTGACATTCAGTGTTAGCGGTACCGCTGCGATTCAAGTTAACCCAGGGGGAAAAGCACAGTACCCCAAACACCTGAATAAGAAGGAGCCCTCTAGTGGGCGCGGTAGTGACCGTAAGAGTCTTGATGGGTTATTATTGATGGTTCTTGCATCATCACCAGTCAGATATTGTTAACTTGAAAGTAGTAACTGTGATTACAAATGTGCCTTATTAGACAATGTGCATTGAAGATGTGATCGCTATTGTGCCTTATACTCACCAGGTGTATGTTATATGTTAAATGCTATTGTGCTCTATGCTGATCAGACGCATTATTTTGTCATTACTATTGAGCTGAAGGGGTCAGTGGCGCGGTGTCTTACCGAAACTATCCTTACCGCATTCTCAATAAACCCAAGTTGTTTGACCAATCCTTGTCCCTTTCATTGAAGTATTTATCTCCTGACCACCAGATATCCGAACAGAAAAGAACCTGACTCGTGTCTGGAGGACAAGGTAAGGGAAGGATTTACCATCAGTACTCGACCACCACACATTCATTACTCATGTCTTGGTGCATTGAATGAAGGGATTATTGGAAGAACATGTGCTATCAGAAGCTGTACTTCACTGGGATAGAAGACAATATGTGTGATTGTTAGCTCTTACGGCCCTCAACACCTATCGTCTGTTTTGTGTCTATCCCCTTAGGTACAGCACTCTGGAATATATTGTTACTAAATATAATACAATGGGTGTAGGGTACACTGATCTGATAAAGGTTGCTATTGAACGGTGCACATCACTTGACTACAATTTAGACTGTAAGCTCCAATGGGGCAGGGACTGATGTGGGTAAGTTGTCTGTACAGCGCTGCGGCATTAGTGGCGCTATATAAATAAATTATGATATTCCCCTCTTTGAAATTCACTTTACATAAGGGAAAAGTCTGTTATTTGCTGTGTCCACAGTATCAGAGCAACACGTTTATGATGCTCAAGAAATAACAGCCTGTCAATGTCAATATCTGGCTACCGGTAGATGGTGAGGGACGGACAGAGGTGCAGTAGCAGCATTACACCTGATTGATAGGTGGTGAGCAGTCCGGGATCATTATGATTACAGGGTGCTGCACCTTTCCTCCCCCTGCCATGGGCACAGGAAGGGATGACACAGTGATGTATGGATACAGATGTGTGCTCATTGTTCAGTGTCCTTCGCTCTGTAATTTGGCAAGAGATGGGAGGACCCTCCCCTCCTTCTCTGTCAGCCATACTAATGAGAGAGGAGTGGGAAATAGGTAACAACAAGGACAAGAAGCCAGGTGCTTGAAGAAATAAGCTACATCAATTCAGTGACCGCAAGCACAATCTGACGGAGCCTTGTTGCTGCTGTCATCACAGAATGATAGGAATGCTTAATTATTGCTAACTGGCAGCAGTGCATTGACCTGCAAGGATGAACAGTTAACTATTACTGTCTCCCGTCTAATGAAACTTCAAGTAGCATTTGGCCCACTGCACATTACTACTATAGGGCCCGGTAGTATAGGGTGCCCAAGATCCACAGGAACAGACATGTTTAAAAACCTGTCCTATTAATTGGGCTGTATATGGGCTTAATCATTTGATAGCTATATAAGACAAAATAAATGTATATGTCAAAGCTCAGGGGGTAAATGTATCAATATGCGGGTACTTCAACACCCGCGTGTTCAGCCTCTTCCGCGATTAAATTTCAAGCGGCGCTGCATTGTAAAGGGAAGTTAACCCTTTACAATGCAGCGCCGCTTGAAATTTAATCGCAGAAGAGGCTGAACACACGGGTGTTGAAGAACCCACATATTGATACATTTACCCCCAGGTGTTAGATTGTTGCATCAGTTGCTATCTTCAAAGGACTGCACAATTTTTGGTGACCAAAATAGCCATGTCTTCTTACCTGCTTAAAATCATGACATTGGTAAAATATGTCAGTGATTGGGCGCATCAGAAGTGGTTGGTGGCCATGGCTAACTTCTGTCCTAATGATATTTCCTGGAATGCTGAGAGGGATGGTGTTTGGCGCTGTTTTGGAATGAATCAGCCTTCAGTGGTTCATTGTGGATGTAATTGTGCTTGGACGAGTGGAACACACCTTAAAGATTTCACTTTGATGCCAAATAATTTATTGTTACGCCCATACTCTAGTGCGGAGGGCTCAAGCTGTCATCAGCTTGATTTATTCAATGCAAAATTGATTTTAGAATTCTTATTTCTATGTAATTTATCATATATAATACTCCCTCAGAGATGCTCTCTCCTACAAAATCGTCTCTCTTTTGAAACCGATGTATACAGTTTTCATTTATAAATTCCTCCATTGATAAACTACTACAAGTGTCACCCTGACTCTTAACCTCAGTGTCATAGTATCCACGCTGTCTGTTTTGCTTGTGGTGTATTATGTTTTTATATGTTTGACCTTTTCCCATGGTTTTGTCTGAGGTTCATGTGAATTAATTACAAGAAGGACGGCAGAGCATGTACTGTCACTGACCCCAGCAGCCTCTGCTCTTTGTCGCTCGCAACAGATTAGCACTGTAGGATCATGTGATTAGTTCTATCTATAGAAATGACAGCGCGTGCCATTGACACCAAATATCTCAGGAACACACACTGCCGCCTGCACAGACTTAAACAACAGCGTACCAAAATATGGCATAATAATATAGTACACATGAGGACACTAAATGCCATACAAATAATATGCTTTTTTACATTAATGTCACACAGAACAAACACAGAAGCAAATAATGTCTTCCAGGTCTTACTGCTGTAAACGGTCATCCCAGATTTGCAGGCCTGACTATCCTGCAGGATCTCTATTTGTTGTGCGTCTGAAGTCATTACTGGCCACTGGGGATGAAGAAGCTATAACTACACTGCTTAAAAATCAAGTCAAACATGTTGATGCCATCATCGAGCTCTCCAATGATGACTGGATGAAGGAGCCGACTGCACCAATCCCTCCACAAGTGTTACTGGGTAATTAGCTAGGTCTCTCTAAATTATGCTTTAAAGGCTGTTGTTTTCAGTGTAAAATGCTGCATCAATGTGTTTCACTGTATAGATCTGACACCTCACACGCTTTGCCCTATATACTAACTTGGTCACTGCTGGCTGTAATGCCACTGGTGTGATGTTTTGCTATAAAGTATTGCAGTGATGCTTATACCCCAGCTCTGCCTGTTCTGGTAGCACCATCTGAGGGTGACGTTGCTAGAACAGAATCATTAACAATGCTTCTTTTGTTATTTAAATGATGTTGTATTTCATTTATTTTTCGTTATTTATGAAAAAGCAGAAAATAAAGTTTATTCATTAAGTTATAAAAAAAAACCTAAATATTGTATTTTTTTTATATACTAGTGGACATGAAAGTGACCACATTTGAAACAATTTATTGGTCATCATATTTGCCAACATGTATTCACTTATCTCCAGGAGATCCTGGAAGGGAGGTTGGGGGGCAAGTGGGGAGGGGGCCCCGTCCCTTACTTTGCAATGCAATGATTTCCAGAATTGAGCAGCAGGGGGGTGGGGGGGCATGATGACGCGTATCAAGTCTGCATTCGGGAGGGTGCCTACTCTTCAGGGAGACCTAAAACTTGTGAGTCTCCCGGACAATCAGTGAGAGTAGGCAAGTGATTTATTTTTTAAAAGCTTCAGTTGCTTTTTTCATTTGACATCACATATAATTTTGTGTTGATTCATTGTAAGAATTTTCAAATAATCCATTTTGATTCCCTGATGTAAGCAAAAAAGGAAACTTTTTTTATGCATTCTGCAAATTTTTGTAAGTTATGGTGTTTTGCGGTGTCATAAATAGTGTTACGGTGCATAACAGTGGTGCTTCTATATTAAGGATCAGCGGGCTCGGATTCCGCTAATCCGAGCCCACCCGAACAGTGCGGATCCGACGGGATCCGAGCACTGTTCAGGTATTTCCGGCGCCAAAAAAAATGAAACTGAGGCTCTGACGTCCAAGTCTCGCGTCGGATCTCGCGAGATTCGGATTGCCCGCTAGCGGCCGCCATTTTCATTTGTGCTGTGATCAAGGTAGAGGGATGTTGTAGGGTAGTGGTACTCCTGCGTGATCAGTCCAGTTGTGCTTTATGCTTGTGTCCAGTGCTCTGTCTTTGCTGAGTCCAGTGGTGCTTTATGCTTGTGTCCAGTGCTCTGTCCTGCTGAGTCCAGTGGTGCTTTAGTCCTGTGCATTTTTGTGCTAAGTCCATAGTAATTGTCTAATTATTAAAAACTCCCAAAAAAAAGTAAAAAAAAAAATTTTACAAAATAATTTAAAAAGTATAAAAAAATTCTAGAGCAATATATTATTGCAGTCCTGAAATATTAGTACTGCAATACCTACATTCACTGTTTCTGCAGTCCAAAAAATAGGAACTGCAATCTATATTACTACGTTCACTGTTTCAGCAGTCCAAAAAATAGGAACTGCAATCTATATTTCTACGTTCACTGTTTAAGCAGTCCAAAAAATAGGAACTGCAATCTATATTACTACGTTCACAGTTTCAGCAGTCCAAAAAATAGGAACTGCAATCTATATTACATTTACTACGTTCATTCTTTAAGCAGTTCCAGAGAATAGGTACTGCAATCTATATTACATTTAATACGTTCAATTTTTAAAAAGTGCAAGAGAATAGGTACTGCAATCTATATTAAATTTACTACGTTCATTCTTTAAGCAGTTCCAGAGAATAGGTACTGCAATCTATATTACATTTAATACGTTCAATTTTTAAGCAGTGCAAGAGAATAGGTACTGCAATCTATATTACATTTAATACGTTCAATTTTTAAGCAGTTCCAGAGAATAGGTACTGCAATCTATATTACATTTAATACGTTCAATTTTTAAGCAGTGCAAGAGAATAGGTACTGCAATCTATATTACATTTAATACGTTCAATTTTTAAGCAGTGCAAGAGAATAGGTACTGCAATCTATATTAAAAGAGAAAGTGAGGGAGGAGCTGGTAAACCATTGCGATTCCACCAAGCATGTAGCTCTTGTGGATGAAGCCCTTCGTACGCTTTGATGATATATTGTGGCCCCGGTACCAAAATTGGGTACCGGGGCCACTCCATTACGCAGTCCAGAAAGCTACCTCGGTGCAATGTTTTGGACTAAAAAGAATATTGTGAGGTGTGAGGTGTTCAGAATAGACTGGAAATTAGTGGAAATGATTGTTATTGAATGTTATTGAGTTTAATAATAGCGTAGGAGTGTAAAAAAAAACAAAAAAATGGATTTTAGCGCTTTTTATGCTTTTTTAAAAATAAATCAGAATCCAAAACCCTAAATCAGAACCAAAACCTTTCGTCAGGTGTTTTGGCAAAACAAATCAGAACCCAAAACCTCAAGCTAATCAGAACCCAAAACACTAAAAGTGCCTGGTGCACACCACTATTCTATATTGCAAATGAATTTGAACCCCTAATATATTACAGTCTCAATGATAAAAAGTGTGCAATCAGCACTGGCAAACGTCTTGCAGGGCAACTGGGGTTAGTTAGGCAGAATGTGAAGCGAGTTCCTAGTGAAAAAATAGCAATAGTGCCCTTATTACAGATAAATCAGAGCACTATAAATGTATACTTACAATAGTGATGAGACTTAATGAAAACATTGATTCATAAGCCCCTTCACCATATGTATAGTCTGGCATAACATATTTTCATATGTTTATGGTTGTTTATTTAGAACCCTTGGCATGCATATTTATATGGTTGTTCAATCATTATCTACTATATCTCTTCCATGGTGAACTTATTTATTTACCTTATGCTTTTACTGTGGGCTTATTCAAACCAATGCCTTTATCCAGGGTGGATTGGAAACTTAAAGTGCCTTGGAAAAAATTCTGAAAGTGGCCTCATGTAGGCGGGACTCAATAAATGGTAGGCGGGACCAATTAGTATACCAGTAGCCCTAGCCACATCGGTTTTAGGCAAGGCAAATGCAATACGCAATGGAAGGCAGAGCCCGCTTGTCACAACTGGCGGTCCGAACACACAGGTAGGCAGAATCAGCACACCAGTGAGTGGAGTACACATTGATTATGTGAGTGAAGCAGCTTAATCCAGCAGCAGGGAGTTCCCAGGGTTAGCAGTAATTTAATAGTAGTTTGGTCTCCCACCAGTTCAAAAGTCCCCCTAACATTATAAATTTAAAAAAAACAAGAAGCGGTTGCACCCTCCCAATGCCCTCTATTCCTCCCAATGTCCTCTACACCTCTTCTTGGGGTTAGAGGTGGGATTTCAAAGATTAAAACACATACTTTTATATAAAACAGTTGTTACGAGCCGCGGCGGTGCCCAGCCGCCGCGACTCACTCACCTGCGTCCCGGCCGTCGCTATGGCGACCAGGACGTCACTTCCGGTCCTGACCCGGCCGTTGCCGGGGCAACGAGAAGACGCTTCAGCGCTGTGTCCCGGCAATGAGAGGAAGCCGGGCGCAGCGCTCACCATGTTCTAGCCTGTGGGCTAATTAATGCAGCCTATTAATTATGCTGGGGGCTGTGTCTAATTCAGAGCTAGGCTCTGATTGGTGGCCACTGGTATTTAAGGCAATGAGGTCTGCTGCCTCATTGCCGGTTATAGCTCCTGTGTTCCAGTCTGCTAACCTGCTAGTTCCTGTCCTGTATCCTGATATCTATTTGACTCCCCGTGTATGACCCTTGGCTTTGATTTGGACCTTGCTCGTGTTTCCTGTGACCCTGATCTTTGGCCTGTTTACCCGTTCTGCTATTTGCCTGTGACCCCTGACCTCAGCTTGTTCATCGATACTGTTGTCTGCTGCCGGCCCTTGACCTCTGCGTGGACCTGACTCCTCTTGCCTGGGTTCTCCCCAGCTGGTACGCACTTCACGACCCTCTGTCAGTCTGCGGCCCAGTCTGTCCCCACCATCAGGGGCTCCAGTGAACACCTGACTGGCAGAGTAGATTCCGGGTTGTGTTGTGCCGGCTGGAGGGGTTCCTAACAACAGTACTTGTAAACACACTAGCATGAACAATTAAAAAAATATGGTTTTTTTCTGAATTACACGAAAATACACCCATGGATGTGCCATACAAAATATTACAAACTTTATACTGTTCTTCATGATAATTTATCCATTATTAGAGATATATATACAATACAAAGAGCATCCTAGTGACCTCCATACGATACACGGAGCAACCTAGTGATGTCATACAATACAGAGAGCTTTCTTGTGTCCTCCATACAATACAGAGAGCATTCCTATGACCGCCATACAATATAAAGAGTGCTGGATGTGCTGGGGAGCATTTGCCTCCCGGGCCATAGTGGGCTACCTTGTGCTGGGTCTCTGATGAACCTGCATTTTTTTTTCCTTTAAAATAGGCTGCCGAGTCGAGTCTTGCCCACCAGGCTAAAATTTGCCAGCCCTCCCCTGCATCCTAGTGAATGCCATACAATGCAGAGAGGATTTTTATATCTATCATGCAATACAGAGAGCATTCCTATGACCGCCATACAATACAGAAAGCATTATTGTGATCGCAATACAGAGCATTCTAGTGACCCCCCATATAATACAAAGAGCATTTTTGTGACTGCCACACAATACCCCCATAAAAAACCCTTGTCACACATCGCACCAGTTAACCATTCATTCTGGTCTCTGTTCATACCCGTTTCCCTTAGTTTCACTCTCTGCATTCACTTGCTGGTCTGAACTGAGCATGCGCACACCTGGTCTTTTCAAAACTTCCTGCATTCAGTTGATTATCTGTCAGCCCTGTCTACTTAAAGCACCTACCTCCCTACTAAGGTGCCAGATATTCAGGTCTCCTTACCTGTTAGGACGTCTCCTCCTCTGGCTCCTGTTTATTGCTTCCACCTCATTATTCGTTGGATTCAGCAACCACGCTGCAGATCGTTGCGCATCACCTCTGATCCTGCTCCAGGGCTTCCAGCTCATCAGGACCTCAGTGCTTCATCATCCTGCAGCCTTGCTCTTTTGTGTACACCTGATTCATCTTCACGCTGCTGTCTCCCTGCAGACCATCCACCTGAGCAGACTTTGAAGCCCATCCTGACTCTGAATCCGTGACACCCTTCATCATTAGCCCCTTTATAATCATTAACTCCCTCATCCGATTTAATTATTAATCCCCAAGTCCTCAATTACTTACATTCATTTTCATTAACCCCATCATTACCTCCATCAGTTTCATCAATAGACTGTAATGTGTGTCCAGAGTGTCTGCCCCTGTAAGTGTTGGCCCACCGTGTCTCTCACTCTATGTCTCTCCCTGTGTATGTGTACTCAGAGTGTCTGTCCCTTTATATGTATGCCCAATATCTGTACCAGTGTATGTGTGCCGTGTTTCTCTCCCTGTATATGTGTGCCCAATATCTGTACCAGTGTATATGTGCCAAGTGTCTATACCAGTATAGGTTTGCCCAGAGTATGAGTGTCTAGTATGTGTACCTGTAGTTTCTAAAAAATGATGACTTACCATAAGATGTCCAGGGCAGAGAAAGTGCACTGCATGAAGCCTCTTGAGAGTCTCTGCAGCCCCCCCACCCCATTCAGGAACAGACAGCCTCATGATTCACTTCCTGGTGCTCTCTCCTAAGGGGACCACCCCCTGGCAACCAAGGAAGCCGAGAGCGGATCAACTTCTTTGATCGCAACTCACCCTCCGCTCATATCATCCCAATTGAGTGCCCCCCCATCTGCTCATCAGCCCAACTGAGCACCCCTGCCCCCAGCTCATTGTTCCAAATGAGACTTCTGATAAGTGAGGTGGCCTGGTTAGGCCACCAGCCTACCAGGAATCTTCCCTGTAAGGCACATGCGACCAATCCGTCCCTGACCTTATCCTACTCTCATGACCATCATCAACAAGGAAGACTCCCTGATTGTTTTACTGCATTTCATATTAATTCAGACAACATAGAAGGATAACATTTAAGGGGTGGGTATATTCACATATCCTTATTTCTGGCCATTATACCTGTATCAAAAGATCAAGTACTCATAGAAGATATACTATATTACATGTCACTGTAAAATTAATCTGCTTTAGGTCTCCCTTATTCCTCTGTAATCTTGTTTTCACACATGAAAATCCCTTGTGACCTTACTATATCATGTCAATCGATTTCTTCTCCAATTCCCTATCCTGACAGCAACAATGTGATAGGAACCTGACCCAACATAAGTCGCCCAGACTGTCATGGATGGAGGCATGCAAGGGCAATTCCCATCCATATGTAATATATGCATACATATAAGCCCAAACACACATGTATTTGGGGACATATTTATATGTCGAAAAAAGGTTAATATTGAAGGAATGTAGTTCCATCTCTTACACTGGAAGCTGTATTTTGTGGACTAAATAAATATTCATAAGATCAGTGCCTGTGCCTCCGTGACGTCACTGAAGATCTCTCTCCAGTCACTCGGCATCCAAGTACTGGACCTAGTGGTGTGGAGAGGCGGATAACCTCCAGAGGCGCACTGTACAAAAGAGTAAATGTCCAACCTCTTATTATTGCTGTTAGTACCAACCATTTTTAACAAAATACTCCTGCATGGTTAACACCTACGATACTGCTCCTTACTTATGGATTAGCTTGATCATGAGAATGAGCCGAAACTGTCTGTATTACATGTCACAATTGTTTGGATGCTGAATTTATTATGACATTGCTCTGACTGTGCCTGAAAATGCAAATTCCCCCTGAAGTGAAAGTTAGAGGCTCCAAAAAGGCTCGTTAAAAAGTAATCTAATCCAGTAACTGAAGATGAAGGACTGGATTCATTGAGTAAGGCAAAAAAAATAGTAAGTTTTCTTCTGGACAAAACCATGTTACAATGCAAGGGGTGCAAATTAGTTTTTCATTTTACACATAAGTTAAATACTGTCTGTTTTTTCATGTAGCAAACAAATACTTGATAGCTTATTTGTACACTGAAATTTAAAGTTGATCTTGACTATGCCCTACCCCAAATATAAATCTGTCCCCACATTTTAAATTTACATCCCCCTCTAATGTAATATGGTTTTGCCAAGGTGAAAAGTTACTAATTATTTTTTTGCTTTACTTTCTTTAATGAATCAGGCCCGAAGTCTCTGCACTCATCTCATCATCTCACCCTACAACCTTTCCCCACCACCGTATTCCCTCCCAACTTCTCCGCTCCCTATCCTCCATTGCATGCCCACCTGTAGCTCACTTCTTCAACCTGTCTCTCTACACTGGTACATTTCCATCCTCCTTTAAACATGTGCTCATCTCACCAATTCTAAAGAAACCATCTCTTGATCCAGCCTCGCTCTCCAACTACCGCCTTATTTCTCTCCTCCCCTTTGCCTCCAAACTACTTGATTCACTTCCTACCTATCGAACAGCTCCTTTAGTGTTTCTATCTCTGGCATATCCTCCCCTCCACTTCCACTATCTGTTGGGGTCCAACAAGGCTCTGTTCTTGGTTCATTACTTTTTTCATTGTACACCTCTTCTTTTGGGACACTAATTCGCTCATTCGGCCTCCAATACCACCTCTACGCTAATAACACCCAAATCTATATCTCTTCATCTGACCTTTCTCCTTCTATACTACCTTGTGTAACCGTCTTTCTGCTATTTCGTCATGCAGGTCCCAACGCTACCTAAAGCTCAGCTTATCCAAAACAGAGCTGCTTATCTTCCCTCCTGCCCTCAAATCTCCCTTACTGTCAATAACACAACAATTTGCTCAGTCTCCCAAGTCTGCTGCCCTGGTGTCACACTTGACTTCACCATCTGCTTTATTCCTGTCATGGAGTCTGGTTTTAAAATAGACCTCGAAGCCTGCTCAGGATAGGCTTACACCCAGAGAGGTGCGGAGGCTAACGGTAGAGAGGTATTCACCAGGGATCCCCGAAAGGGAATATGGGCTTAGCTGCTCTCTAGCAACAGGCCACAGTCCTCTATGGGGGATTGAGCAGGCTGAGATGGAACCGTGGAGCGGTGAAGGACTACCAGAAGGTAAGTGCAGAGGCTTGAGTGAACGGCAGGTAAGTCTGGAGGTTCTGGGAGGACCGAGTACTAGACGAGAATAGACGAGATTTTCTTTGAAAACCAATTTCTTTTTTAGAGGTGACCTTATCCCTGATAACACTATTTACACTAATACACCATAACACCTGTCCCAATCTCCACTCTGAAACACACTCGCTCCTCTTGTTTCAGCTGTGCCCTATTCCACTTAGAATGTAAGCTCTCTAATGAGCAGGGTCCTTCATACCCTTTATTTTGTCTACCTTGTATGTCCCTGTTTTATGTATGTACTGTTTTCCCTACTGTATGGTGCTGCAGAGCACTGTGGCGCCTTACAAATCTATGATAATAGGAACAGTGCTAAGTAGTTTTGTTGAGTGGAAATGGCCATGTACCTTGCTGCACATCAATGAACCCCCCCCTAAAAATACACCCTTTCTGCCCCATTGCACAAAAACAATCTTGCTCCGAAAATATGAACACCTTCACCTTGTCCAACGCCTCCTCTCTGGCTGTGCACACTTATACTTCTTCAGCAGAATCGAGGAGCACAAGTCAAGGTACACGGAGAGTCCAAAGCCATTTTCAATTTACGCTTTGTTCTTTCTGCTGGTTCCTTGTGACTTCTCATTAATATTCTGCATTGTCATTACAATTGGTTCAACCCCAATGGCAGCATTGTTGTTTCCTGAATAAATATGTAAGGTTTTTGGGGTTTTTTTGGTTTTTTTTAAAATCCTTAACCACATTTGAATGCTGAAATAAAGACAGAAAGTCTGGCATGAAACAACTATATAAATGTACAATATCCTTGTCTGTCTGACAGCTGGTAGACTTTAGTAAATATTCAAACAATGTCTCTGGGTCCTGTGGCTATTCCATTGTAGTTATGAGGTTTAAAAAAAGACATATTATATCAACCAAACATTATACATATGTCCTAATTATTAATGCAGAAGGCTACAAAATTTTTTAAAAAACATATATATATAAAAAAATGTTTCTAAAAAGGTAGAAATACTTTCTAAGTACAGAGAGGATTTATGCCTGGATCAACATTAAGGCACCTCTGAGTTATTAATATCCCATACTGTACTACAGCATCTGGCGACAGTCTGACATGAGGTCACCGTTTCCAGCTACTGATTACAAATATCACATAATTCCTGGTAATACTCTACACCCCATTATAATACTGTGCCAGACACTCCAGCTTAACATTGTCAGAACTATAGAATGAAGTTCTATTGCAGCACCACTGTAATACAGAATTAAGACTTATGAATACATCAATTTAATCCAGGCATATTGAGCTGGTGCCATGGAGCAGTATGGTGATCTAGAGCTCCTTTTAGTCTGGATGACATGGTTTTGCTTATCGGAGTGAAAAGCATTTTGTGTAGTTCAGTATTTAACGACGTTCATAAAAAAATAAAAGCTAATTAGAATGTAAAGCACATTGGTGGACATTCATCCATACATTTATATTGCATTCTGAATACTTCCCTTATACAAAATAAAACTACAGACTATGACAAATGTTGTATACACCATAAGAAAAAAGTGTATCAATGCAGTGGTTTATCCATACAGATTAGTGGTGGAAGTGGGGGTGTATACGGTGGTATGTCATACCGCCACTTCTCCTACTGCCATCATTGTAGAACTATTACATTCCATTCACTCACATTCCCATTACATTCTTCATACCACCACTTCTAAATTTCGACTTTGACCACCGATACAGGTGATATCAGCACAGATACTGAGAATGGCACTAAGCATACAGAACATGGTAATGGTACATACTCAAAGATGCAACTTGTGTAAAGAACAGAAACGTAGTACCGCACAGAATATAATATATAATATAGAATAAGATACAGATAATTGCATGAAGCTTACTAACCATAGAAAATGGCCCTCTGCTGCGGTCAATGCAAACATAATGTCAATTGCATTTAGTATAATGCAGAAGATAAGCAGTACTGTGCAGATATCCATCCATATAGTATAAGAACAGGTACTGAGAACTGCACATAGAATCAGGGAGATGCTCTGCAGATTGTCAATATTAAAAAGTAACAGAAATATTTTTAAAAGATTATTAAATATTAGACCTGAAGTTGTATTTATGCCTTTTTTCAAATCTTCCTCAATGATAGTATTTTTGCACAATTCCAGTCTCCATTTGGTAAGCTTTTATTAACACCCAAATCGCATTCCAACGCTGGATTTTTGTTTTACAATGGTTTCATACTCATACTTGCCAACATTTCCAAGTTGGCCTCTGAGAGATTTGGGGGCGTGGTTTGTTAAATTGAGGTATTTTAGCCATGCCTCCGCGATGTAATGACGCAATCGTGCCATTTTTCAGCAAGGGGCGGGACAAAATGACGCAGTGGTGCTGCAGCCTCTCCGAGTCAGAAAAAAATGCTTTATTTTTTTTAAGAAAGCTTTTTTTATATTTGCAATTATTTTATTTTAAATTACTTTTAGTTTTATTTTTATTTTGAATCTTTTTTATTAATTTATTTTCTTTTACACTTTTTATCCTTTGTTAATACAAAATGGAACTGGAAACCCAAGTCCAGGCTCCTAGTTTTGCTGTGTATGTGTGAACCAGCAGTGCCATATCACGCGTGCACAGAGGGAACCAGACTAACTGGCAAAGATGGTAAGAGTTTTCTTACCACTGCCAGCCAGTATCGCAGACAAACAGAGCATCGCTCAGCTCAATTTTGATGGCAAATTGTAGTGCCTTCATAAGCAGCAATAGAAAATTAGGCCAATTGCTGCTTGTTCATAAATAGAACCCAAATTCTCAAAAACAGCATGTACTTTGTGCATCATCATAACTACCAACTGACTCATCACTTGCCTAAAAACCGTTACACTACATAAATGTAACACACCTAAAAAGATACTTTTTTCTTGCATAGACACATACAAATTACAGATAAAAAATAACATAAATAATAGTTTAATTTATACAGAGACATTTAAACCCCACAAAGCAGATAATACTTTATAAAGGGTGAATGTTATTCCCAAAAAAGGGACAATTTGGAAGGAAAGAGATTAGGGGATTTTGGGGGCGAAAGAGGAACAGTTGGGTGGTATGTCATAACCACGCTCTATGACATATTTCAAGGACTTCTGGGGGTAAATTTATCAATCAGTGTTTATGAAAAAGCTGATGAGTTTTGCCTTTAATAAAATTTCAGCTTTAAAAAATTACTGCAAACCACCAAGAATCGGTGGTATTTCATATCCAACGCTGGATAAATATACCCCTGTTGATATAAAGTAACTGTGATTTATGGTTGTCTGGTCTGCTCTGTGTTTTTAGACCTGTATGGGTGAACAATACATTGTTTGAAACTGAAATGTCCCAACATTCTAGTCTTAGTTTTCCGGGGTTAAGGGGGCAAAGAGGGCAGTGGGCGCAGGGCGCAGAATTGTGCCAGGCTAATAGGAGGAGCTCAGAATGTGAAGGGCATCACTTGCAAAGTGCAGAACACGTTTTCGTTTTACAGGACAGGATTATTTAAATGAGAAAATTAGATATTTTATTGGGATGGAGCAGAATTACTTGGATCAATAGTGATTTTAGGATACAGCTTGAGGAATCGGAGAGCCTGTAAATTGTTGCCCTGGTGCCCTAATATTATTATCCTTTGTTTTATAAAGTGAAACCATATTACTCAGTGCTTTCCAGCACTATTTTAGTTAAATCCCTGTGGTATACCATTCTTTCTGTCGCTATTTCAAGCTGCTAGCTATTAGACTAATCTTCATCCTAATGCGCCATGCCTCCCTTATTGTATCATGCATGTCCTTTAATCATACAAAAAGAAAATTAAAACCTGTATGGATTAGAATTCAAAAGATGTCGAGCTGGGCGGAATACCCCTGGGACACAAAGCAGAGTTGTTCTATCCAGCCATACTCTGACCTCCGGCATTACTCTATGCTCACTAGTAGCTGCCTTGGTATAGGGCAGAGGACAAGCACAATACAGAATGTGGGGGGACTACTCTTGGGATGATGGGTATGTTCTGCGCTTCTTCTGTGAAGGCGATATGAATGGGATCATCATGCTGTTCAGAGAGAGTCTGGAGATTGTAAACCGCACATTGGTGATTGGAGGTGAAGAGATGAGATGGAGCTGCAGAAACCGTGGTATGTACTATGTCTGACTGTCTATTTCATTACTTAAAAAAAAAAACAAGACTTGTTTTATATGATTGCTAGTAGACAACTAACAAATTTGTACTGGTAGAGATTTCATACTAATATTACCAAATTGCACAGACTAAGCTTGTCAAAGAATGGGGGTAAGTCAACAAAAAATTCAATACTCATTTTGGTTAACTACATTAATGCAAACTACGAATTCCTTTATATTTCTTCATAATAAGTCACTAGATGGCATTACTCTGTTGCTACTTTTTGGAATATATTCAATTAGCCCTGATGTTCCGCCAACCATCTCAGCTGTGCACATTTTCAGTTAGTACGGTAACTTAACATCGCGGATTTCTCCTTGCACCCCAGAAATCTGCGATATTACATTGCAGCAGAGTGCCTTCGCGACTGTTCTGGAAACACTCCTCGGCTAATGGAATACTTCCCATAGATTGTTTATTTCACCTCCACAAGTGACTATAGATCTAGGTTACTATAAAATGAAATTAGTTGCTGCTAAATAATAATGGTAAAGTGAAAGTAACTTTAGATCTGAAGGTGCTTTTTACTTACAATCATAAAAAGTAGTTTGATTACTAAGTTTGTGATACCTTAAATGTTTCAGAGAATAACACAATAGTGTTATAATAGTGGTGCAGTGCGCTGCGGCTACTGCAGCAACCTGCATACACGCTGAGAACAGAGGTGAACATGGATGCGGAAAGGAACAAAATTACTTATTTCCACACACACGAGTGTTATGTGAAGACACCTGTGTGCACAGGAAGCAATCCTTCTCCAACGAATCACTGATCGGTAGTGCACCAGCATCACACAAGGCATTTCTACTCCATCATCATTTATTTATATAGCACCAACCTATTCCGTAGCGCTTTACAATTGGGGACAAACATAGTAAACTAATAAACAAACTGGGTAAAACAGACAAAGAGATGAAAAGGCCCTGCTCGCAAGTTTACAATCTATGGGACAATAGGAGTTTGACACATAAGGTTAAGTCTACATTTGCAGTCAGCCCAGCCAGACTGCAAAGGTAAAAGTGACTCATAAGCTAAATGATCCCATCACACAGCAATGTTGGTCAAGAGGTATAATGGTTGGTAATAGGGTAATGTAGTGAGGTTAAGAGGGTGGCTGAGGAATATTATAAGCTTGTCTGAAGAGGTAGGTTTTCAGAGAACTCTTGAAAGCTTGTAGACCAGAGGAGAGTCTTAATGTGCGAAGGAGAGAATTCCATAGAGTGGGTGCAGCCCAAAAAAAGTCCTGTAACCGGGAATGGGAGGATGTAATGAGTGTGGATGAGAGACGCAGATCTTGTGCAGAACGGAGTTGCCGAGTTGGGAGATATTTACTCCATCTACCGATCGTAAACCAGGTTGCAGTATAGTCAAGTGGAAATGCTAGCCCTTCAGAGGGCCTATACAGCATGCAGGACCGCAACTAGGGCTGTGTGAGAGGGGTGACCGCCCAGGGCGCAATGCTGAAGGTGGGCGCAGTTTATGAATATTCTAGGTCAATTTGGTTAAAATTGAGGGCAAAGGGGGCGCCAGTTTTCCTTCTCGCCCCAGGCGCTAAAATGTTATGTTACGCCTCTGACAGTATGTAATAGTAAAAACCGTTCTCAAATAATATGTGATATCTCAATTAAACAATGGAACTATGTTGTTTTTCTGCACTGATGCCAAGCAGCACCTGACCCAGCAGCTTAGATAGGAAGGCATGTGTCCTAGACTACATCATGTTGTTGTTATGCCTCTGTTCACACTGTTTGCATGCAGTATATTTGTATGTATATTTATAATGAAGCAGCTAAAGAATGCAGGGCCGGGCATAAGGCCGATAATATAATCACTAACAGCCTTTGTAGTCTGCATGTGACCTGTGTTCCTTTGTCACGGTTATCACCCCCATGTCACACACACACACACACACACACACAGACGGAGTCCTATAAATACTCAGCAGGCTGTTTGTAGGACAGGGATGGACAGTGTGAGGAGCAGAGTCCTGCACAAGCTGCAGGTTATAACCGAGATGGGTCATCAGCAGCATCTGAGTCCAGAGAATATTTTCCTTGCGGCACTAGAGACAGGAAATCTGAGTCTAGTCCAGCATTTGGGAGCCAGGCACGCAAACCACGTGCTGAATATCAGAGGGGAGGAAATGGGGTATCAGGCGCAGACCCCTGCGAGGTTCGGCCTGGCAGGTAATGATGTTCTAGCTCTTCCCATTTATCCAAGTGGTAGAAATTTGGCCTTGAGCAAACAAGCAGTTTTAGCCTTGACTGGCTTATTGTACTTAACATAGGGATCACTAATTCCCTACACTAAAACCAATAGACCATGTAGTTTGCATTGTAATAAAATAGATGACAGTTCATACATACAACATTCATTTTTCATCCATGTACTGCATTATATGTGTGTGCATGAACTGTCAGTATGCATTCAGTAGATCTGGCTAGGCTGTAAGCACCTGTGTCCGAGCTCTTCAGAGGTATAGGCAGGAAGTTTAGGTAAAGTACTCCATATGTTTTCTTTCTTTTTAACAATAGCTGACAGGGCCAAGCATACTTCACATTTTTATAAAGGTTAGTAAAATAATAATCTCCAAAAAGTAGATCAGAGATCTGAATTTCAAAGGCAAACAGAGTGAAGGACTGCAGGCTTCAGAAATCCCCCAATGGGCCAGAAACACTGTTTAAATATGAAGGGAAACATCTGCACTATCATTTCTGGCATTGGTATTTCCTCGCACATCTGTATTAATGCAAGATTTGTATATGTTATATACAGGAAATACAGACAATCCATCCCTTGACATTTTAGACATCACAGATATTGCCAACCCAGAAGAAGCGCCCAGTGACTGTAAGTGCTAGCATTGTGTCACAGACCTCTCCTACCCTCTGACAGCAGAATGAAGTAAAGGATAGGAAGTGTGATGCTATGAGCTTGTTCTATTATTTGCTGATAGCGTTCAGGTTACTGACTTGCCTGAACTCCAATTGGCTGACAGAGTTCCGTAAAGGAATGGAGACAGAGCGGCCCATTTATGAACAAGCAACGATAAATATTATTTTTCTATCTTATCGTAATTTATAACCAAACTCTTCCAACACTTAGCTGCCTCAGCGATACTGACACAGTAAGGGTTAACTTACTAATTTGCCGGGCCAGTCTCTGCCGAAATGCCGGCACGCACATGCAGAGTTGAACTGAAAGCCCAGACTTGTTAAATAGGGTTTCCCATGCAAACAATCTTATTGCAGGCAATAAACCCTTGTTCCTCAACGGTAATACCTTGATGCCAAAAAAACTGTTTTTGAGGACCATAGGGCTTTTCGCCCTTTAATAAATGTCCCAGATGTATTATATGCCAATATAACAGTCTGATAGCAGCTTGGAGATCAGAACTTACAAAAGCACAGAGAGTAAGTAAACTAGCTCTGGTCAGCAGGCCTCTGTATTGTATGCTAACCACACGCCCCTAAACAAAAATACCTATTTTGTGAGGTATAACTAGCTACCAAAAAGTTTCTGCTTCATAACATTTTGCTGAAATCCTGCAATTGCTCTTGAGGTATTTACATTGGTAAATTCAATTCCAATAACAACAAACCTATGGGTACTCCAGTTCTGCATGCAAGTGTGTGCTATATGCAACATAAGAGCGCAGACATTTTGTGGTGGTGAATTGTGTGTGTTCAAAGGCGCTGAGAGGGGGTGGGATGGAGCAGGTACAAAATACTGGGGCCCAGGCCTGCCTGGGGGCCCTAGCCTGCCTGTGCAAAGTTGTAAATTAAAATTTTAGTGCACGGGTCGAGAAATAAAATTGCCACCCCTCAATGTTAATTACATAATCCTAAAATATTCATAAACTGTACACCCATTAAGCTTTGCACCTTGGGCGGTCACCCCTTTCGCACAGCCCTAGCTACAGACTCTATGGGGAGGGAATTCAATTGGCCACATTACGAGTAAAAGTAACGCGACCTGCGCATTATTACGGTAATAATACGCTTTATTACCGTTATTACGGTAGTTTCAACACTGGCTTTTTGCTCAAAGCAGAGAGCCGGGTTAAAACTACCGTAATAACGGTAATAGTTTTAACGCCGCGGAAATTCGGGGGGAATTAAATTCCCCCCATGCCTGTGTAATGCGAGAAGCCACCAGCCTGGTGTGGCCACACCCCCTTTCAGCATCTATGGAAGGAGCCACACCCCCTTTCAGCATCTATGGAAGGAGCCACACCCCCTTTCAGCATCTATGGAAGGAGCCACACCCCCTTTCAGCATCTATGGAAGGAGCCACACCCCCTTTCAGCATCTATGGAAGGAGCCACACCCCCTTTCAGCATCTATGGAAGGAGCCACACCCCCTTTCAGCATCTATGGAAGGTGGCCCCATAAAATTACTGTACCTGTGCCCGAAATTCCTCTTGGCGGCCCTGTGTGTGTTTTCAGGATGACAAACACCAAGGAATTGTAATACTGATCCAAATGGGTGTAACTGTTTCTTATAGGAAAAAGACATATAATTAACTTACTTAAGACAACTTCATATAATGTATGTGTGTTTATCATGGCTCAAATGGTGGGATCAAACTATGTTTTACTCATCATATATACACAGTGGTAGTTTTACTTTGTCTGCTCATTTCTTTTGTCCCATTCTCTACTCCTACATTATATTTCGTGTGATTGTGTATCCCAGGGTTGTGGACGCTGGAGTATACCCAGGAGCTAACAACACCCCTGTGCATCACTTCATCCCGCGGTTATACAGAATGTGTGCGTTACTTACTGCATCGCCGCGCAGATCCCAATGCTGCCCCTGGAGGGCGCTCTCCCTTGCACGAAGCCTGCTCTATGGGGCATGAGGGCTGCGTTCAACTACTGCTGGAATATGGAGCCAATCCCAACCGGCGCAGCGAAGACGGCCTCTCCCCGCTGCACCTATGTGAGAGGAGTGACTCTGTAAGGTAGGTGCGGAGCTGTTCATGTTCTCCTGATGGCAAAGGTCGTTTTATACCTATGCAATGGACAGGCCTACGAAGTAGATTAATAATAAACCAGGTGACCTGCAAGTACGTATGTGCACTTGGAAACCAGCTATAGGCAATGTGTTCTTCACATATGTGCTATATAGTGGTATATAGTGCTCTACCACTCTGATCTGTTCAAAACCATCTCTCTCTCTCTTATCTATATCTATATATATATATATATATATATATATATATATATATATATATATATATATATATAAATAATGAGTGCAGTAGCGAACTTAGTCCACTGTGTATATATATATATATATATATATATATATATATATGTGTGTGTGTGTGTAGTGCAGACAGAAGGAATTCCACCTGTGTGACAAATTTAAAAGACTGTTGTGCTTTCTGTACAAAATTAGTTGCATTCCTATCTTTAAATCTATTTGGACCTTTTATGCTATGCTCTCTTTACTTGTAGTCTTTGGAAATATTGTTTGGAATTGTCCCAGTAAATATAAAATGGGATAATATGAAATAGCTGAAATATGGATTACAAACTGTCTGAATTCTAACCACTCTTGAGTTACAACCTGGATTGTTAAAAATGTGTATCTGGCAGAAATGTGTGAATGTAAATAAAATGTCTGCTTTGCTGCCTTTACAAGAGAAGTACAATCAAGATGGCGTTCAATGCATTTTAACTAAATGATGTTCACTCTCGGATGTCAAGGAGGAGCGCACACAGTTACCAGGGGCTGGTTGGCAAATTTTAGCCAGGGAGGTGGGCAAAACTCATCCCAGCAGCCTATTAGGAACATTTTCTAGAAAAAAAATGTAGGTGTTCCACTGACCCAACGCAAGGTAGCCCAATATGGCACCTGAGGAGGCAGATGCCCTATGTCGCCAGTCCAGCCAGTCCCTGACAGTAACTATGCCAACCAAAATTGAACAGTCTAGTGTCAAGAGCTGACAATCTAAGCTTTTTAATGTAAAAGTCATCTCAAATATAGCCTTCAGCCTATATTGTGTCAGAGGCTCACTGACTCCGTGGCTTTAAACATTGCAATTTTGATACCCCTTTGTTACCTGTGAATGGTCTAGTAAATAGCGCACACTGGATTTGAGAGAACGATCCAGTGACCCTGGCTTATGGCATCCATCCTGTGCTTTAAACTAGTAACTAACTATGCTATATCTATATACTATAAAGTCATATAACTAAAGGCATATTGTATAAAAGACGGAATTGGATATTTAAATTTTTTTGCCTTTAAAAAATAAATAAATAGGAAATGATCATGTCTGAAGAATAAAGAGAATCACAGTAAAACTGTCTTCCAGACCCTTGTGATTGAGCAGCTCTTGTTTTGCCTGTTCCTTTTGAAAAATTAATAAACCAAACATTTTTTTATCCACCACTTCTAGTCTGGTATCCATGTTCAGGGATCCACTTTGTCCCACTAGAAAAGATTGCAATTTGGAGGACAAATTGTAATTTATATTATTAGAGTAACTTCATATTAGCGTCAACCAATAATATAGTAGTGAATTTACTGAGGCAATTTCTAACAGCAGGTCCACTATCCTGTAACTCCCCTGTTATTACATTTTACCAGCACTCACACACACTCACACAGGTGCTGCAAGTAACACTTACCGAGCTATGTGAGGAGGAATACATTCTTCTTTCTAGCACAGTCAGAGGGAATCTATTTGGGGGTAACTATACAAAAGTGGATGTGACCATTAAGAAACTCACAATGTTGCCACCGTTCCAAATTCTAAGCTCTGTGTCCTCTGAAAAGTGGTGATTTAGTCACAAACCTGAAAAGACTGTTGGAAATTCCTCTGTGAATAGTCTGCACGAGCGTGCATCAGTTGGTTTACCAGCGTTTTAGTCCTGTGGCAGTTTTTTTAATACGTACATTTGCCTGTGTCGGGTATAAAATGACAAGTCCTAAAGGACAAGATGCACATAGGGTTACAGATGACTTTAAGGGGTATATTTACTAAGCTGTGGGTTTGAAAAAGTGGAGATGTTGCCTATGGCAACCAATCAGATTCTAGCTATCATTTTGTAGAATGCACTAAATAAATGACAGCTAAAATCTGGTTGGTTGCTATAGGCAACATCTCCACTTTTTCAAACCCGCAGTTTAGTAAATCTAGCCCTAAGTGTTGTTATCTCTATTTTGCTCTAGATGTGCAGAGTTGCTCTTACAACATGGGGCTCTTGTGAACCAGACCACAGAGGTCATGCAGGACACCTCACTCCACATTGCAGCGCGGTTAGGACTTCTGGGTCATGTAGACTTGTACCTTCGCCATGGTGCCATCAGTTTCATCAACTGCAAGAATTTAGAGGGTGAGACCCCCTTGATTGCAGCCTGTGGAGGGAATGGATGTGATGAGGATATTCGCCTGCAGCTCTGCCATCTTCTCTTAGAGAAAGGTGCTGACCCAGAGGTTCAAGATCAGCAAGACAGGAGGCCGCTACACCATGCCTGCCGCAGAGCTGAACACCGTCTGGTGGAGTTCCTGCTGGCTGCTGGAGTGGATGTGAATGCTGCCGATTATAATGGAGGATCACCCCTTAGCTGTGTTCTGCAGAGTGCTGAGCTGTACCAAGAAAAGAGACCTTATCTCACTGTATGTGCTTTACTTAACCATGGAGCCCGCTGTGTATATCCAGAGGCTTTTGGGAAGGTAATTTATACTAGTCATAATTTATTTTACTTTTTTATATATACTTCTTCCAATGGTCGTCTTTGTAGCCTGCAACTTTCAACAAGAACAAATGAGGTTTGACAAGCTTGAGCAGAACAGCCCTAATGTGATACTGATTTACTGACTTCACACATGAGTTTTTCTAAGAATATTTTATATATATATATATATATATATATATATATATATATATATATATATATATATATATATTATATATATATTGAACCATGAAAACTAGAGAAACATCGGAATTCTAGGTAGGCTCACATCTATAAGGCTTGATGTCTAGGAATGCTGAACTCGTTTTTCTTTGCAGACATTAGGGTCATTTAGCAACAGACAGTGCATCACAAAATAGTATAACTACATAGTGCTGTAGGGCCTGCACTCATCAATTGAGTATAAATAGTTTTACACCCCGAACAGAAGTTCCTAGGTCCATATGCTCAGCTGCCTTGCACGGCCATTGCTTAGAGTCAAACATACATCCATTTATAAAGTGACCAATGCAGGTCAATGCACCTTATTCTATCACATTTGGAACTTTTGAAATGTTCTTCTCTTTCCCAGTGTTCTGATTTGTTTAGCTAGTATACAAATTAAGAACATACACATTGAGGCTGTCCTAATGAGGTTGATACATTACTTTGTATGCATCAAATGATGTGTTCTCCCCATCCTAACCCCCCCCCCCCCCCCCCCATTATCCTGGACAAAGAAAGTTGCTCCTTTGTAAAAGACGCCATCTCGCCGCACAAAGCCCTGTGCAGCAGCGGAAAAATAAATTCAGGAGGCGTAAGAACAGTTTTGGGGGAGAATAGATTTGTTGACTTACTAGAGCAGTTGGTTACTTTAAACAGTGACAATGTGATTTTATAGCTTAAACTGTTTACAGAAATAGCGTACAGAAAGTACATCAATGTATTGTATGTATCAATGTGTTCTTAATGATCATCCCTATTGCTTGGGTCTAGACCTAGTTTGTCTTTTTTCTTATTGTATATCCTGTTAGTTGTTCTGTATGTATTCCCTCACTTTGTACACTATCTTATAGTTTGGGTGATTGTTAGCTGTACTTATGCAATGATATTGCTTTGTGCTGTGCAGGTGCTGCGTTGCTGTTCCGAACTCCCTGATGTCATCGCTTTGCTGTACAATTCATACTTAAGCCTTCAAGTCTACAGCAAATGGAAACAGGATATCCCAGAAAATGTGTTCCAGGTCAGGATCATTTGGGTCATCTGTGCTGATCATGCTGTGACCTACAGAATATCCCTTATCTATGTGTCAGTCTCTGTGTCTCTCTCTCTCCTATATCTGTTTACAATCATATTGTTCGCTGTAGCTCAGAAGTGCTGCCCAATGGACCAGCATATTATACATCCTGTGCCAAACAACTTATACTACACAATGGATGGCCCCAAAACATTAATTTACCTACCTGTTCCCCCACAAATTGATTATACTAACCCAGTGGATTCCAAACTTTTTCAGTTCAAGGCATCCTTAGGGTCTCCAAAATTTCTTCAAGACACCCCTAAGCCAAAATAATTACCAAGTAGTCCCCCGCCTTGCTTACCACTGGCCCTGGCCGAGGCACCCCTGTGAGATCTCCGAGGCACCCCAGGGAGCCTAGGCGCACAGTTTGGGAACCACTGCACTAGCCTGATTATACAGACCTGTGTCCCCGGCAAAATTAAGCACCAGCCTATTACAAACCAAACTGTGCACCCACCCAATAAGATTACACAACATTCAAAGTCCACCGAAAAAAATATTTCCGCATCTCCCATTGAAAATCCAGAGATCGAGATGGGAAGACAAGTGGAGAGGAAGCGTGGTGATGTCACCATAGCCCGTACCCTGCCTTTCAATTGCACAACAGGTGTAATTCTGCTCAGGATGCAGGAGAGTGTCTGCTCTTCTGGGAGTCTAGTAGGACTCCCCAAAATTCATGAGCCTCCCAGACATTCCCGATTGATCTAGGACATGTCCTACCCTAACTATAAATCTGTCCCCACATTTTAGATTTACCTCCCCCTTGAGTGCAACATGGTTTTGCCCAATGTTACTCTTTTTTTATGCTTTGCTCTCCTTAATGACTCAGGCCCACAGTGTCCCCTGCAGGCGACACACTGCAGAAACCAGACTTTGTTTACTTTTATTTTCATCATCATATATGTTGTTCTGCTAAAGGGGTAATTAAAAAAAAGAAATGTGTGGTTTCTCATGCCTGTATATTTTATGAGGGGCAGACTTTTCTCTTAGCAAAGTCATATAAGAGGCAACCATTTTGTAGACTAAGCCAGTGTTCATTTGAGTGCAGAATATCCATTGACTTGGAACCAGGGACATCACTAACACAGGTAATTTTGCAAAAGTGCGCAGTTCCGGTAATATAATGTTCACCCACCGCTTCGCAAGATTTACACACTATAATTAGAGCTGGTGCAACAACAAAGTCAGTTCACTCTGCTCTGTGGTGTGATTGAGGTGTAACAAGGAAGAAGATCAGATGGAACAAAAATGGTGAAATTCAACGTGGCAAAAAAAGTTACAGGAGGATTTTGAACTGTACGTCAGATAAATGCAGAACATAGCAAATATTTCAAGGTAGAGTTTTGGAAAGTTTGGTTATCTCTCGCTACAATATAATGAATATTGGTTCATCCCATAAAATAGCTGCCTCCAATGGGTGAAGGTGACAAATCTTTCAGTGAACAAAATTTCAGATAAAGCTGTAAAGAGCAATGCTGTAAAGTGATCATTATCATCATCAGTTATTTATATAGCGCCACTAATTCCGCAGCGCTGTACAGAGAACTCACATCATTTCCTGTCCCATTGGAGCTTACAGTCTAAATTCCCTAATATACACACACACACACACACACACACACACACACACACACACACACAAACTAGGGTCAATTAACCTACTAGTATGTTTTTGGAGTGTGGGAGGAAACCAGAGCACAGGGAGAACATACAAACTCCACACAGAGAAGGCCATGGTCGGGAATCGAACTCATGACCCCAGTGCTGTGAGGCAGAAGTGCTAACCACTAGGCCACTGTGATGGGGACTTGTATTGCTGGTGCCCATACACCATAGTTCTCCCGGAATTTCTGGGAGACCTCCTGGAACACTGAGAGAGCACTTACCTGACACAAGGTAGACGGGGATATGATGTGAATACTAATTGCATCCTCTTCACTTCCCACCTCTCCTTCACATCTCCCAGAATCTATGTAGAAGACAAGCTTGCTATAAGTATGAGGCTCTTCTGCTCATCTCTCAGGAATTTTTGACCCTTTGCGTTTTCTGCTCATTAAATATCATCTTATTGCAATAATTAGAAATCATTTAACGTGCCTATTTATTAAAATTGTTCAGCCAGGACAGCGGATCAGATAGGACCTTATGCTTGTGAATAATCTATAGTAAAGTGATCTCAATCACTTTAGTTCCAGGTTCTGACTTGGTCTCAGCAGTGACATCAGATAGGACCTTATAATCAATAGTAAATGTGCCATTAGGCCGTGCATGCTCAGAATACAATTCGTGATAAGAGGGAGGGGAAGAGATAACTATTGCATTAGACTTTTTTAAATAGCCTATTAACTTTTGCTTAAACCGCAGACATTTCCGCACGATTTAAGGGTTGATAAATAGGCCTCTCAGTCTCTCTGTTTGTTACTTGTTCTGTCTTCCGATTTCTTACTATTTCCATAGCACACATTTTCTTACACTCTCTTTTCACTTTTTCTAGGCTCACCAATCCTTTTACACAACATTCTTCAGTCTGTCTGGAACTGTCCGGTCCCTTCAGCACTTGTGCAGATTTACTCTCCGTAAACATTTTAACAGTCAGTGTTGCCATCTCATCCCTTTACTGCCAGTCCCTACAGCCATAAAAGACTATTTGCTGCTCACCACTGAACAGAGTGTCGGCCTGCTCTGAATTTCCGCACTGTCATCATTGTAGCATTTAGGGTGAATTTACAGAACTTGAGGACTATTTCTACATATACTGGCTTCTAATTGTTTTTCCTATAGCTTACTTTGTTTTGTGAAATGTGTACTGTTTAATAATTTTGCTGTTGCAGGATTCTTTCTAGCTTCTATAATGGTGTTAATAAGTATGCTTACAGTGTTTATCTTGCCTATCATTGCTTTTTGTTTTTTTTTATATCATTCCCTTATATTTTCCCATAACCCTCCTGTTATTCTTACTCATGTGATAATCCTCTCATAGTTGGCACAGAAATGTAAGACCTGGTACACACTACAGGTTATTCACCCAATTATCAGGCCAATCACACGATAAACGACCATTTAGCCCTATATTGCATTAGTGTGTATGCTCCAACGATGAACGGTTATCGTTCAAAAGCCCCTCGTATCATCTGATTTCATAAACGCAACAAAAATCTCGTTCAGTGATGGAACAATTTTGGTCCAATTCTGCAGTGTGTATGCACTCAGCACCGGCAGTGTCCATAGAGTTTACAGAGTCATGATCTATTCAGCAGATGGTTATGACAGATGAAGAGCACAGATCTGAAGGTAAATCTTGTAAAATGAATCGACATGCTGATCAGGATTTTCATTCGTTGGTAAAATCTTAGTGATATCGCAACGGGAGAATTTTTTTGTACCCAGCCTAACCTAAACATAGCACATACATCCCCTGTACTAGGCACAATTTAATGAGCAAATAGAAATGTGGAAATTAGAGGACCTTTAAACACTCTTATGTAGAATTGGACATTTTTTATGTTAAAAACGTAAGTGTAAATTGCATCTGTTTAAAAGACGCAGTATATTTGCTATTCAGAGCCACGTTTCTTAAAATACGTCCGGCACTGCATAGTAAGCAAAAAATGTGTATATTTCAGTGAGATACAAAGCATATCATACATTAAATGTGTAATAGAATAAATATACATTTTCAAAAAGCCAAACAGTACACGGATTATTTACATATGAAATCCCAGTGCCAACATGATTAGGTGAGAAAATAAAGAGGGTGAGTGAGCCTGTGCGGGTGTTACCAGCGTATGTGCACAACAGGTGCCAGTGGTTCCTGGAGTACCAGCATGCCCTGTCAGACATGGGTATGCTGGAGCTTGTAGTACTACAAACACCAGCATGCCCAAACACATAAAGGCGACCTGGGCATGCTAGGACCTGTAGTGCACCACAGACAAAATGGATTATTAACTCTTTATTTACTTTATTACATCTAACCCACCGCACCAGGGGTGTGGACAGAGCAATGCGTAAAACGCATTTCGCACTCCTGTTGTAGACATGTGCCCATCTCCACATGAGGCCCTAATGTGTAAAGCGCTACGGAATATGTTGGTGCTATATAAATAAATGATGATGTGTACTCGCCCAATTCCATGTTTTTCACTAAGTGTAACATGATGCTGGATATTGTATATATGGATATGTTTCAGAAAGTAGGTGTAACAAAATATGTGTTCGAGCAAACGTTTTATCCAATTTAGTGGCACACTTTTATATACCAAGACTACACTCTTAACCCCAAATTATAAATTGCCCCAAAATAAAAAAAACCGCTCATTCACACATTTGTGTTTGGAGAATTTATAACAATGCAAAGACGATCTACAATTTTCTTAGATTGTAACCTCATTTAAGCATATTTACCTTTTGTTTTATGTCATTGTATGTACTTTACTTAGGTCAGTGTACATTACATAGTATGTCAGTACTGTATAAATATAAGGCGGCGGTTCCCAAAGTGTGCGCCGAGGCTCCCAGGGGTGCCACGGCGCTGTCACTGGGGTGTCGCGGGCCAGCCATAGAAAAAAAAAGAGAGAACACAGAAACTTATCAATCCGCCGGGCGCCAGGACCCAGCAGCCTCCTCTCTCCCGCAGCTGTCACTGAATATCGACGTCAGTGACAGCTGCAGGAAAGAGGAGGCTGCTGGGTCCCGGCGCCCGGCGGATTTGTAAGTTTGTGTGCTCTCTTTTTTTCTATGGCTGGTGCGCGGCAGAGGAGTGTGAGGGATCGCGACAGCGGGGCAGAGGAGAGGCACAGCAGGGCAGAGAAGGGAGACAGCAGGGGCAGAGGAGAGGCACAGCGGGGCAGAGGAGAGGCACAGCGGGGCAGAGGAGGGTGACAGCAGGGGCAGAGGAGAGGCACAGCAGGGCAGAGAAGGGAGACAGCAGGGGCAGAGGAGGGGCACAGCGGGGCAGAGGAGGGGCACAGCGGGGCAGAGGAGAGGCACAGCGGGGCAGAGGAGGGGCACAGCGGGGCAGAGGAGAGGCACAGCGGGGCAGAGGAGGGGCACAGCGGGGCAGAGGAGAGGCACAGCGGGGCAGAGGAGGGTGACAGCAGGGGCAGAGGAGCTTGACAGCGGGGCAGAGGAGGGTGACAGCGGGGCAGAGGAGCTTGACAGCGGGGCAGAGGAGGGTAACAGCGGGGCAGAGGAGGGAGACAGGGACAGAGGAGTGTGACAGCGGGGCAGAGGAGTGTGACAGCGGGGCAGAGGAGGGTGACAGCGGGGCAGAGGAGGGTGACAGGGACAGAGGAGTGTGACAGCGGGGCAGAGGAGGGTAACAGCGGGGCAGAGGAGGGAGACAGGGACAGAGGAGTGTGACAGCGGGGCAGAGGAGGGTGACAGGGACAGAGGAGGGTGACAGGGACAGAGGAGTGTGACAGCGGGGCAGAGGAGGGTAACAGCGGGGCAGAGGAGGGAGACAGGGACAGAGGAGTGTGACAGCGGGGCAGAGGAGGGAGACAGGGACAGAGGAGGGTGACAGCGGGGCAGAGGAGGGTGACAGCGGGGCAGAGGAGGGAGACAGGGACAGAGGAGTGTGACAGCGGGGCAGAGGAGGGAGACAGGGACAGAGGAGTGTGACAGCGGGGCAGAGGAGGGTGACAGCGGGGCAGAGGAGGGTGACAGGGACAGAGGAGTGTGACAGCGGGGCAGAGGAGGGTAACAGCGGGGCAGAGGAGGGAGACAGGGACAGAGGAGTGTGACAGCGGGGCAGAGGAGGGTGACAGCGGGGCAGAGGAGGGTGACAGGGACAGAGGAGTGTGACAGCGGGGCAGAGGAGGGTGACAGGGACAGAGGAGTGTGACAGGGACAGAGGAGGGTAACAGCGGGGCAGAGGAGGGAGACAGGGACAGAGGAGTGTGACAGCGGGGCAGAGGAGGGTGACAGCGGGGCAGAGGAGGGTGACAGGGACAGAGGAGTGTGACAGCGGGGCAGAGGAGGGTAACAGCGGGGCAGAGGAGGGAGACAGGGACAGAGGAGTGTGACAGAGGGGCAGAGGAGGGTGACAGCGGTGCAGAGGAGGGACACAGCGTGAGAGAGGCAGAGGAGGGGGACACAGCGTGAGAGGGGCAGAGGAGGGGGCCACAAGGTGAGAGGGGCAGAGGAGGGGGACACAGCGTGAGAGGGGCAGTGGAGGGGGACACAGCGTGAGAGGGGCAGTGGAGGAGGACACAGCGTGAGAGGGACAGTGGAGGGGGACACAGCGTGAGAGGGGCAGTGGAGGGGGACACAGCGTGAGAGGGGCAAAAGAGGAGGACAGCGTGAGAGAGGGCAGAGGAGGGGGACAGCGTGAGAGAGGGCAAAGGAGGGGGACAGCGTGAAAGAGGGCAGAGGAGGGGGACAGCGTGAGAGAGAGCAGAGGAAGTGGGACATCGTGAGAGAGGGCAGAGGAGGGGGGACATCATGACAGAGGGCAGAGGGGGCAGTGTGAGAGAGGGCAGCGTGTCTGGATGCAGAGGGGGCAGTGTGTCTGGGGGCAGTGTGTCTGGATGCAGAGGGGGCAGTGTGTCTGGATGCAGAGGGCCTGAGGGCAGAGTGTCTGGATGTAGAGGGGACATTTTTGCATATAACTAAATAAGTATTTCTGTCCTGACCTAAATACTTATTACAATTTTTTAACCCACCTACGTCTAAAACAGGACTGCTCAATAATTATTTTGGAGGGGTGCCTTGAAAAAATTTGGAGACTCTAAGGGTGCCGCGAACTGCAAAAGTTTGGGAACCACTGTTATAAGGTAATGATTGTATTGGTAGCGCACATAAACCTCATGTGAAATAGGGCAAGCTGTATTCTGAATTATTAAACAGTATTTACATTTTAAAATTAAGTGGAGTGAATCATATTTGTATTAATTTTAATGCACTTTTCATGCATTAACACATAGAAAGCATATTAAAAAGCAGAGAAGTGTAAGCAGGCCGTACTCGATATGGAAAAGTTCTCATCCCTGGATATAACTATCATCATCATCGTCATCACCATTAATTTATATAGCACCACTAATTCCACAGCGCTGTACAGAGAACTCACTCACATCAGTCCCTGCCCCTTTGGAGCTTACAGTCTAAATTCCCTAACATACACACAGACTAGGGTCAATTTGTTAGCAGCCAATTAACCTACTAGTATGTTTTTGCAGTGTGGGAGGAAAGCGGAGCACCCGGAGGACACCCACAAACTGCACACAGATAAGGCTATGGTCGGGAATTGAACTCATGACCCCAGTGCTGTGAGGCAGAAGTGTTAACCTCTACGCCACCGTGCTGCCCCTAACTAGATTTATATTTGCAGTCCAGCTGCTATTCTCCAAGTTCTCACAGCTTTTCATGCTGAATAGACTATTGCCTGAGTTCTCCAATAGAAACATACGCAGGAAGGAATAGTTATAATTGTTATTGTTTTTTAATTACTGGTTTTAAAAAGGGTGTCCCAATATACGGCAGCACCTTACAGTGAGGAATTGTGCATTATACATAAATGTAGCTGAGCAGCAAGCAGAATAACAATAGTACCAGTCAAACAAAAAGCATAATACGTCACATACAAGAAGCATGTACAAGGGTGCACGTCTTGCCGGGATGGGAACACAAAAGACATGATGGTCGCATCTTTATCTCATTACATTTTGTTCTGATTATATTAATTTCTGTGGAGATTTTACATAAGACCATCTGATTTCTAGCTTTCGGTGTCATTTAAGCATGGTTCAAACAAACTTCATTTATTTGGGGAAAAGTCAATAAGTCCTCTCAAAGGATCTTTACAGAGTTGACTGTCAAGAACCCTGTGTGTGCAGGTTGTAATTAAACACAAGACTTCCTGTCTGATATCCGTTACCTAATTTGCCCAGACAGACAGTCAAAGTTTATTCCGTACTCTCTTCATGCACCTGTTGCCTACACAGTGGAGCTGAACCAATATACATAAGAATGCAACCTATCGATTCACTAGGAACCAGTAATATCAGCGAGGCATGAACTGTGTATCGGTGACAGGTGCTCTCTGATCCGGTCATGTGATACATGTGCCAACTAAAGATGAGCAAAGTTTGGCAGAATTGTATCTTTATTTCCATATTTCGCATTGGGGTAGTGATGTCTGCTTTGTCCTGGGGTGAGGTTGGACTTTTAGACAGAACAAAAATATTATGGTTAATTCTGCACTTATGGACAAATTTTATAGGAGACGTGTTTTGTAGCACCAGCAGAATTTGGCGATAGGTGTCGCCAATCCAACACAGCTGAATAAATTATCTGCTGCCTTTCCAGTTCTATAAATGGTATTCATTAAAAGTGGAAGTGAAAGATTGTAGGCCTGATTCATTAAGGAAAGATAATGCAAAAGTAAGTAAGTAAGGCAAAACCATGTTGCATTGGTGGGGGAGGTAAATTTAAAATGTGATGGCAGATTTATATTTGGGGTAGGGCATGTGTTAGATCAACTTTAAATTTCAGTGTACAAATAAACTATCAAGTATTTGTGTGTTACATGAAAAAACAGACAGTATTTTCCTTATGTGCAAAATAATAAACTAATTTGCACCCCTTGCATTGCAACATGGTTTTATCCATAAAACTTGAGTAAGAAAACTTACTCAATTTTTTGCTTAACTTTCCTCAATGAATCAGGCCCTGTATCACCAGAACTTCACACCTCTGTGAGATAACCTTTTTCTGCCACCAAATTCAATTTGTGAGAAATTTTACTGCAACTTCTAAACGGATCTCTAGTGTCACTGTAGTCTATGCATTTCCCAATGTGTCCAGTAGGTGGCAGTGCATGCACAGTAGAAATTCCACTGAGAACTGTTCTAATCACACACAGGAATTGCACTAATTAAAATATTGATTAGGCTGAGCTTAGAGGCCGCTCACCTTTCTGCTATATATAGCAAATGTTTTGGCTCTGCACAGGTTGAATTCTTTACATGCAACTTAAACTCTACCAGACACATTAACGGTCTCAGTTCTGATAAACCACCTCCAATAACATCTGGGATCTTTCTTGCATTTTATTACAGATTGGTTTAAAAGTTTACATAGCATCAATGAAGTTCAGCAACTTTGCACATATTTATGTTATATAGTCTATAAATAGTGCCTGCTTTGCAGTAATCATACTAACCTTATTCCACTTCAAATGCAGAAATGGTGATAAGTATGGTAACATGGACAAACCTTCATGTGTTATGAGCAAATGCAGTAAGGGGATATTATGGCAGCTAGTTTTATATCTGGTGTAGTTGTGCTGCATTCATTGTACCTCAAAACAGTGATCACCATGAACAATCCGTTACCTTTTACCAGACCTAGATAGACCAAAAATAGCAACATTCAGGATACGTCTAGCGTTTGGAGGATGTGTTGTGAGTATAGATAACAATGATCAATAGATGACCAGTTTGAAGTCCGCTTAGTCTGCCTTCATCCGATGATCGGAGAGCATCACACTGTACATGAATTCAGAGAGTCTGCGAGTAGGAGCCCTAAACCACGTCTGTCAGGGTAAATTTGACGTTAAAGGGACAGTATCATTGTATCACTCTTTATTTATATTGTAACTTCTCTGTTTCCAGTATCCTGTATTTTTCACTGCTGCAAAGAATGAATTGTTGTATCATGAATAGTCAGTGGAACATTTTTGCCTTGGTGGCCTGAGCCCAGCAAACTGAGTGAATGGAGCAGGAGATGAGACCTGACTGCTTTGCATGACCATTGTAGGGACATTTATGGAGTTGGCCAGCACATGATTTGCAGTTCTTGCGTTTTTACCCTTGGACTATTTTTCAGAGCAGACTATGTAGTGAGATTTCCCTCTCTGCACCCCAGTACAAAGGGGGAAGGGGGGTATGATACCAGGATTTTGCATTGCACTTTTGTACAACACATCAGACCTGCCCTAGGAAAGGCGAGGGAGAGATATGTAAGATTAATTGGTAAGGGTGGCTGTGCACACGGCCCATGAGCCAAGGGGGGCCTGCATCATTCAGGTGACTTGTGGGCCGCTGCACCAAGAAATCCCCAAATTACTTTAATCATGCCAGCATGTCTTTTATCTGACCCCGTCCCCTTCCTAAACCCACTAGCTAATAGTAGATATATGTGTGTATGTGGCCACCGCACTGTGCTGTCTCTGCCTCCTTCCTCTCACTCAATCATTGATAGAGCAGGATGACATCACCATTGTTGTGGTCCACTTGTCACTTTCTTGGTTTCTTATTTGGCGGGTGTTGGCAAAAATTAATGAGTTCTCTGTACAGCGCTGTGGATTCAGTGGCGCTATATAAATAAATGATGATGATGATGATGAAAATTACTCTTGCACAAAGGCCCAGATCTAAAATATATTGGCTACAAGACTATGCAAGCAACTCTTTCTTTTGTTTTTTCAATTGTAATGCAGGTTACTAAATGAAGGGTATTGCTCGCCTATTATACACCAACCGCAGCACAAGCTAAAAAAAATTGTCACTACTTCACTCACCTCCTGAACTCAGTGCTATGCGATTGGAAATTAACATGGTCTATTGCTATGTATTTTTCCAAAGTTAACAGATGTGTTGAAAGTACATTAAAATTGCTTAAATACATTTTGCTAGTGTAAGCCGTGTCCTGCAAAGAACATACCTGCCGGGTGCAGAGGTGGCCCCATATCGCAGGTGCAAACTGCGTTCACTAAATAAAGCCGCTATGGTGGTCCTAACATGCAACGAAGACTTCTCCAAGCGTAGTCAGCGGAACTTGCTAAAAACACACAATCTGTTCCCTATTGTTGTCACCATCGGCTATTTGCACCTGACCTGAACACCCTCAAATAATATTGATTGGACAGGTTATAAGCATCCTGGTCTGCATCTGTTCGCAATTATGTGAACACGCTCTTTCTGTACCTCCTGTCCCGACTTTACAAGAGAGTGTGAGTGTCAGTCACACACATCTGCATAGCACATATGTATGCAGCCACTTCTCTGAGCATGTGCAGAGCTTTTCTGAGCAAGATACACTACACAAGCTGATGTAGTACTCAGTCTGAATTAGCCCCCAGTGAGCATGCAGTACAATGTCTATATACAGGGCTGCCACCAGAAATTGTGGGGCCCAGTGCAGATGTAACAGGCAGGGCCCCCCCACCTTACTTCACCCCACCCTCATTTTTTAATAATTCTCTACCCAGCATTTGCGTCCCAACCATTCTCTACAGTCCCCCCCCATCCCAGGTTTCATCTAACCCCTGCAGTAGTTTACTTAGCTTTCTGCATCTTCTTGCTGTCTCCTCTTTATTGACACCTATGTGATGTTATTAATTACATGACGTCAGTGATGTTGCAGGGAGCCTCTCTGCCTTGTTGCGCTCTCTGTCCGGGAGCCGGGCACCTGGGGGACTGGGACTGGTGCAAATGGCGGTAGCTGTGGGGCCCCAACATCTAGGGAGCAGAGACAGACATGCTGCCTACAAGGGGGACCGCTGCCGCATCCTTAATTACGCACAGAGGTCTCCACACCACCTCTCACATCTCAGGAGCAGCTGCTGCCTAGAAATGGCATCCTGCTACCTCCCTTAATTCACTGCAGAGGCCCCTTCCCTTAATAAATTAGTTTGGGCCCAGGGCTGGTGGGGCCCCACTCTGCTGTTGGGCCCCATACTTGGCAAGATTTGGATTTTGTTGAATGCCTAATTGTCATTTCCCTGTCATTTGAAGGGGGTTTGTACTAAAAATAAATCTTGTACTGATTCCTATCCGTTCATAATAATAGTACTTTGGTGGGGGACCCACTTTCGGGATCACCGCCATTTGTTGTGTTTAACAAGGTTCTGACACTCACATGTAGCCAAGACTTCTGTTGATCACATTTAGCGCATCCCAGCTCTTTCTCATAGCAGGAGAGGTCCGATTTGACAGCGCTAAATAAAAGTCCTTGGGGTATATTTACTAAATTGCGGGTTTGAAAAAGTGGAGATGTTGCCTATAGCAACCAATCAGATTCTAGTTATCATTTATTCGGTGCATTTTACAAAATGACAGCTAGAATCTGGTTGCTAGAGTCAGCATCTGTACTTTATCAAAGCCGCAGTTTAGTAAATATTTAGAGTCAGTGGGCCTGATTTTGAGTTAGGAGCAAAGATAAAGAGCAACTATGCACCTGGACAAACCATATTGCAATGCGAGGGGTACAAATTGAGTTATTTTTTTGCACTCAAAGAAACTACTGGCTGTTTTCATGTAGCACACATATACTTGATAGCTTTATTTTTACACTGAAATTAAGTTGATCTAGGACAGTGTTGACTAACCTGTGACACTCCAGGTGTTGTAAAACTACAAGTCCCAGCTTACTTTGCCAATATATAGCAGCTTATTGCTGGAAGGGTATGCTGGGACTTGTAGTTTCACCCACACCTGGAGTGTCACAGGTTAGCCAACACTGGTCTAGGACATACCCTACCCCAACTATAAATCTATCCCCACTTTTTAAATTTACCTCCCCTCTAATGCAACATGCTTTTGCTAAAGTGCAATCTTGCTCCTTTTCTTTGCTTTGCACTTAAATTAAAATCAGGCCCAATGTGTCCAATCTCCCATTTACATAGATTCCTGTGCAGTACAAAGACCAGAACCCTGCTAAACACAGTGGGGCATATTCAATTAGCTTTTGGATTCGCGGTAACGCGCGTTGCCGCGAAAAGTGCGCGTTCTTGCGGGTATTACGGTACCGCATTAACGCGGATTTTCGTTCGCAACCCTATGGGCTGCGAACGAAAATCCATGTTATTGCGGTACTGTGTATTACGTTTTGCGGCTGTTCCGGCGCGTTACCGCGAATCCAAAAGCTAATTGAATATGCCCCAGTGAGTGCTGGGGGTCCTAGGAGAACTCCCACCAAAGTACTGAGGGTGGGGCATAGTAAACGTCTAACATAATATACTCTTTCAAAGGCTTATTTAGCGTTTGACGCATTTGCACCAAAGCGCAGGTGTAAAATACGCTGCATAGAGAAAGGGCATTTAATTGTATATTGTAAGGCGCACTTCTATTTTTTTGTTTTTTAACTGGCATGGTCCATGCTGACAATAATAATAATTTTGCCCCAGGCTTGTGCTCCTATAACAGATACGCCTCCTAACAGGTGTATCTGCGGCTGTCTTGACTTCTAAGTAGATCGCTATTCCGTGAACACGCCTCTACTGCACTTTACACAGCCCTTCTCTCTCCAGACACAAGGAGGCTCAAGTCAGGGATATACAAAAATCTTGATATATAGATGCAGGGATATGCATTTTATTGTTGCAAAGCATGAAAAGTGTTTAACGCTTACTAATGGCCCCTTTAATGTGCAGGACATAGCATTATTGCTTGCAAGACCTAAAAACATACAATATTTATTGTGACACACACACTTGTTTTTATTGCATCATGAGGACCCATGTCTGGAATATGGCGTATAGGGGACACCCCTTTCCTAATACCCTGTGAACAGAACAATCATAGGGGTATGTATAGGAGCGGTTTGTCACCAAAGTTACCACATGAGATTTGCACTTTGACTTTGCATAAGGTACTGACACGGACTGCAAGATGGGAAAAGTGTCATGTATTTTGACTGTCTGAGGACATCCACATTCTACCTAGCAAAACTGTGTTCTACACCTACCTGTAGAAGCCATGGCTGGGCACTGGTCCCTTGTTGCCAAACGTGGAAGTGTCGACTAAAGGCTTGGCCACTTGTCCCTCTGTCACGGGGGATTGCTAATCATCTGACTTGTCGCTTTGTAGCTGGACCGGTTCTGAAAAGAAACAGATATGTAAATGACCGAGGTAAAAGACATACATCGGACACCAGAGTTGGAGGCTACCTTCTGGGAGGTGGTAATACTGCAGATGCACCCTGATGTCATGCCCAAGGAAGTCTGCCAGCTAATCCAGTTCTGTGTCGTTTAGGTTGAGACCCTTCGAGAGAGTGGCAATGTGCTTTTGAAGTTTTGTGGAAGACAGCGTGTCCGGATGCTTGGCCCCACACTCTCGGGCAAACAGTCGTATGCAATCGGATCCTCTGAAGTGTGACAAGGCAGCTGGTCTGGCCAACATGTAGACATTTTGGCTATCCACTCCATATTTGTCACGCTTTTCTGTGAGACGTACCATTGCAGCTTCCATGGCTGGTGTCAGCAGGATGGAGACTTTTCTCCCTCGTTTTCCTCGGATTTCCATGTGAGTGAAGGGCCAGCAGAGCTTCCTCTCAACCTCTAAAAGCGTTGGGGACACATCTTCGTGGAGATCCGAGGTATCTCTTGAGGAGAAGGTAGTCGGCAACATTTTTGAAAATTCCCCTTCCTTTCTTTGATTGAACAAGATGACCTGTGCCAATGTGACTTTTGCAAGTAGTGCCCAGTGGTTAACCGTATGCTCGATGGATTGCCCACTTCGGTGGTCTTGCTGCTTCTCATTGAGGTACAAGTGCATCTTTTTCACATCTTCCGTGAAAGGTAAGGGCTAAGGCATGTTCCACTTGGACTTCTTAAGAGTTTTCAAGGCAGCCGATGAGATCAACTCGTTCCATTTCGCCTCATATAGCTCCCTCAAATTTTGTGTGTTTTCAACCGTAGCAGTGCTGCCCTCCTTCATAGCTCGGCACTCCACAATGCTTGCTATCTTTTGCAGGCCGTGCCCAATCTTGAGTGCCAGCGAGGGCATCTTAAATGTACCTGTCTCCTTGTCATAGCCAGCTACCAGCTTCACAGCATCTACTACGTGCAGAAAGTTCAATGGGGCGGTAAAGTCTTCCATTCTCTCCAAAGGGGTAACACTTCTGGCCTGTACCAGTAGCCTGCCCATTTCTCTAAGCTTCTGACGGATGTACTCGTGCCTGCCAACACCTGATCCGACCCGATTGAACAGATGCTGTCCCATCTGCATGATGCATCGATCATTTTTGACTGCGAGTAAGACTTCATCCTGGGTCATGTCACTCAAGAGCTTACAAAAGCCATCACTGATGTCAGGTGGAACAGGCTGAGGAAAGGCGCACAGTGACTGGACTCTGTTCTTGCCAGGTGTGAGCTTCTTGACCCTTCGGTTTAGTCATGTGTCGCCACAGGTATTTCCTTGCAAACAAGCCCTGGCAGGCTACACAGTGCATGAAGCCTTCAGCATCCATCTCTTTGGAAGTTTGCACGGGACCAGAACGCCATGGTCTGCCATCATTGCCGCAGCATTGTGTGCAAAGTTGCCCCTATTGCGAACATGTGCCAATTGCATTTACCTTTCTTTTGAGTGCTTAGGGAATATCAGGGCCAAGGCTACTTCAGTCTCATTGTGGTGAACATGCTCCATGTTCCATGTGCCAGGCAATTTTTAAGAGGGGCTTCTCACAGTACAGGCAGTACTGCTTTTTGTTATACGCCCTGAAGCCATCACAGTTTCTGGATAGCGTTTGGACAGACATCGCGTCGTCTCTCCGACCCTCTGTGTTTAAAACAAGGCTAGCAGAAAGTCGAGAATGGTCGTACATAGAACTCATCTCTGGGTACCTGCACTCTACTGCGCTGGTGGGCAACGGGGCATCACCGCTTGTGTCTGAACCACTCTCCTCCGAAGTGTCAGGGGTATATTCTCCACTGCTCTCTGGGCTATAGTCGGAGCTACTGGTGGGCTCTGTCATGCTTCAGCGTCCCCGCTTTACCTTCAGCAACAGACGGATTCGACTGTGTCTTTACCCACTTGGTGTACAAAGCACTGGCAGGATGCAGTCACTTACTTTTCCTGCTCCTACTATACATTCGGACGGAATACTGGCCTGTAGTGGTGGGATGCCCACACACTTTCTCCCCATCGGACACAGGCACACTTTTGTTCCGACAAAGGTGACTCGTGGGCAGGGCCGGATTAACCTGAGGTCTAACTGGGCTATAGCCCAGGGGCCTCGGGCATCCAGGGGGCCCTTCAAAGTTTTCAGCAGCATTATTGATCGGTCCGGGGGCGGGGGCGCTCCCAGCCCGATGAATGCTGCTGAGCACAGTCAGTTCAGTCCTCAGTAAGGAGCTTACAGCGCGCCGGGGACGGAGGACTGAACTGACAGGTAAGCGCTTGGGCGGGTGGCTTACATTGGGGGCCTCACAGGGGAATGGAGGCGCCCTTAGCCCAGGGGCCTCCATTCCCTTAATCCGGCCCTGCTCGTGGGGACATACCAGATTTTTATGCTGAGCATATCAGCAAGGTCCCCTGCATTGATTAGCCTTGAGAAGCTTTGTGGGGACCTCAGTGTATATGAATGCCAGTACACACACACACACACACACTCTATTGTGCAGATTATTTGAGAGTCTTTTACTTTGGCTTTCTTGATGAGGTTTGTTCTGCCATTTACATATGCCCCCTACACTTCATCGTCACCAAGCAGCTGCAAAGTTTCCGGTTTTCCTTTTTGTTTTTTGGACCATTCTGGATAATGGGTTTCTGGATAAGAAATATGTATGTTGTGTATATTTATATGTATGTATGTATATATGTGTCTTACTTAATGAATATACACTCTCTTTGCCCTTTCAGCATCAGCACTGATCAGTCAGTGTATTGATAGGCTGATGATCTGTATTGATCTGATCACTGTGATTTATCCAGTACTGGTGTACAATCTGTGTACTGTAATTATCTGAAATTAAATAGCTGTTATATTCTGCACAGGCTCCTGTACTTGATTAAATCATAAAAAAAAAAATCAGTTTTTGATATTGATTGAAACTTTCAGCTCCCTCCACTATCACTCCAGCCGTGCTGCATGGGCATTAAGCAGTGCAATTATATATTCCCTGTTACCATATTTGTATATATTGTAATTTTCTTTAAACAAATAAAACACTAACATTCCTGGTGCTGACATGCTGGTAAAATATAGTATACACATACATGTACGTATAGGCTCTCCTATCCTGAATTTCTTTAGGCAGAAAGTTTTGAAAAAAACAGAATAGGAAAAAAAGGAAATATTTGCTCCTGTTCAATGAAAATGTAATTCACACAGACATGATCATCAAATACTTCTACCCTGCAGTCACTGTGAGGAGCTCTGCTACACACTGTAATGAGGAAGTGAATGTGCGGGGCAGTGTGAGGATACGCAAGGATCATTTTTAAACGGAGTTCCTGAATTCTCTGTATCCTACGTGTCGTAATCCAAATTTCCGCCCCAAACATTCCAGATAAAAAAAAATAAATAAAAATATATATATATATATATATATATATATATATATATATATATATATATATATAATAGTTTTACAATCAAAGCATTAGGTGAAGTGGCGTACCACTGTATACTGGCCCAATTCGACAGATATGTAGCGCGAACATATGGCCGTGGAACCGGGCCGCCGTTATACAGTGGTATGCTATGCCGCCACTTCACCTGCTTTTGTTGTAAAACTCTTAAATTACATTCACTTACATTTGCTATACAGGGGCGCACGCAGGGGGGGTTTCTGTGTCTCCAGAAACCCCTCCCCTCCGCTAAAGAAGTGCCCCTACATAGCGGCACTGTACTATATAGCAGCCGCAGCGCTGTCAAATAAGCATCTGCAGCGGTGCTGTATTGTATACAGTACCACCGGGGACGCTTCTTTGACAGCGTCACGGCTGCTATATAGTACAATGCTGCCAAAACGGAGCCCGCGCATACGCAGCAGCTCTCTCGGTTTTCTGTTTTTTTTTAAAAAAAAAAAATCCTGCGTGCGCCCCTGCTATACCACCACTTACACTAAATTACCGCTGTATACACACAATATATATATCTGTGCTTAGAGAAAAATATATTTCTTACTTTCACTGATGAAGTTTTAGAGTTCCAACAACATTTAAAAAGAATAATTGCTCTTTTCTTGTTTTTTTTCCCCCCCAATGCAATCTGCCTTTTGTGATTGTCTTGAAACAATTACTGTGTATCAGCGAGCGGTGAGGGGGGGTGGGGGCAGACCCATTAACCGGTAATACAGAACCACATAAAAATGTGATTAGAGCTTCTAAAAGGAGCACAGTGGGTTCCTGGTTAACACAATGAGATTCCTGGCAAGTGAGGCATGGACTCTCCTCAATGACATCCACTATCTTGCACATTTACTTCCAATTAAATTACTGAGGCAGCACAGGCAGCAATGAAAACACGTCCAGTACGTTACTGGGGAGGAGAGAGCCCCCCCCTCCACCATAATGAATCTCCCTGAAATGTCTCAAACTCACGTTTTGTACACAGAATAGAGAGACCCTGGTATGGGGAAATGATGTGTGGTTTGTTTTATCAGAACATTAAAGCTAACCCCCCTCCCCTCATTATAAGAACAGATATTAGACCCCTCAATTCTTCATTTCACATTGTGGACCCTCATGTACGATCAGTAGATGCATTAGCCTCTTATCCCTTCATACAATTAGATTGTATAGCAATCATGCTAGCACAACATCAGTAGATCCTCAATGCAAAGTATAGGACTCCCCCTCAACACACATGAGAATACAATCTCTACAATCCCTTATTAAGAGAGTTCATCTCCTTGTTAAAAAGACCACATGAGACAATGTACCCCTAACACCAGTCCTGAAACGCTTATGAAACGCTCCTTGGAGCCCTTCTCAGGTAGAACAGTCATTATCATTTTATTGGGAAACAACCCACCTTTGACTTACAATTTTGCCGTTCTCCTCGGTAACCCTTTGTAAGCATATTGTGAGAACGATTTTGGTTTTGGAGATTTCTGCAAGGTTCCTGATGGGGTCTGTCATTTCTTGTCTTGGAATTTTAACTGTGAAACAAAAACTCTGCTAGGAAAGTGTCGATAACACAATGCGCACACACATCCCCGACACAACACACACAGAGTGCTACACACTGTGGCACACCCCACCTCACACACTCGCATTAATCTTTGACACCCACTGGTTTAAATGAATTCGGTCCTCATCAAAAGAGCAGCAGCTCAGCTGAGCAGGGAGGGGGGAGGTCTGGGGTGATCAGAGGGAGGTGATATTAGGCAAGATGCGCCTCAGATATTGATGTTTGAAATGATAGATCATGTGAGAGTGGCAGATATACTATTTGTCTAATAGCCCTGCAATTAAATCTTGTGTAAATGACCCATGCCTCATTTCATCCTAATCTATGGAATTTTGATTGAATTCGTCAGCTCTAATTGAAAAATACTGCACTTTAATGTCTGAATTGCAGGACGAGCCCTGCTGACTGTAATAAGACTCTGTCCCTGTGACCTGACTGAGCTGCACCTCCCCGCCTGAGAGAAGGACATTTTGTGACTTTCTTGTCCCTGTTACTTGGTCTGAATTCTCCCTGTAAATTGTGTGTCAGCTTAGCTACGGTGGCAGATCTTACTGTAGGTGACATTATATACAGCATGCAGTATCTCTACTTGTGATTAAATCTCACATACAATATGCATTCAAAAATATTATTTAATATATTGCTATAACCAGAAGGATGTAATATATATATATATACATATATATATATATATATATATATATATATATATATATATATATATATATATATATATATATACCTAAATCACTTTTAAATCACATACATGCTCCTTGCAGACACATACTGCGGCATAGTCACAAGACACGACTTGTGTAATAATGCTGGAAGACAGACACAAACCTCTCCCAGCTACATATACAGAGATACACAGTGACTTACTGTCACTCACCCGCAGATACAGACAACCCGCTGTCATATATAGAGCTGTCCCCATGCAGGCAGATACTGACAGTCTGCTCTAACACAGATCTACATGTGACACATTTACACTGGCAGATCTATACAAGAACACACTGACACAAGCAGACACTGTCATACAGATAAACAGGGACACTGACACACTCAGTAACTCATTGTTACTCAGTGACATTGTCATATATAGAGTGGCATGGTATGTTATGGGAATATCCGGTGACTGTATAAAACAAATATAGATACAATGGTATGTTGTGATGTGACACAGGATTAGATGATCATAGTGGTGCTACCTCAGCTGTAAGAGTATGAAAAGACACATGACAAGCCTGTGAATATGTCAGAACAAGACAATATGTCATGACATTGTGTAGGAATATGGTACTAGGATTGGGGTGTACACCTGGGCATGCTGTCCCTGTACTTGTAAAGGTAAACATACACTGACAGTACCACTATTTAAAGTGTTGCTTGTCTAGACAGAACACCAGCTACAGTGGTTTCCCCTCCACTTTATCCTGTGTTCTTATTCACATGCACTGTAGGGTACAAAATATTCTAGCATAATCTCTAGCACTGTACATACTGACCTAAGGAGCTTTGTGCAGGAGACTTACATAAGGGAAGTGTGGCCATCAGCCTAAACGAAGTTAAAATCACGTGGGTGAGTGATTAGGTGTTTAGCCTATGGGCTTCTTCAATTGGTAACCAATGAGGCAGAGGAGGGGAGTGGTTTAGTTTTATATAGGTGAATGCTCTCCTCCATTTGCCCCTCTCTGCTTCCGGATTTCCTCCCGCCCACCCGGCAGTTATTGGGTTGTTTATTATGGTTTTTCTGGGTGGGAGAGCAGTGCAGTCGGTAAGTTTGCATATGGGGCTTGGGTTATCTCGTCATAGGTCACTACTCCCCCTTTTGGATTGTGTTGTCATTACGTGTGTTGGGTCCAGTGAATGGGACTCTGGGCCAGTATGTTAAATATTTTACTGGCGGTTATAAGGGGGGTGTAGTCTTGCCGTTGGACAGATATTTCGCACCGGCCAATAGATAAGTTATGATCCTGGGTTGGTGGTACAATGGTCTGACCTTTCCACCGTTATTGGTTTTGTGTTTGCTGACTGCCCTGCTCTCGTCCGCCTTTCAGCCCCTTTAGTTTAATATTAGCCATTTAATAAATATATTTTATTCCAACGTTATTCTGGTGTCCGTGTTTTTATTGGTTTATCAAGGTATTATGGTAAACACTAAGTACTTCCACACTGTGCATTTTAACAGATATAATAGTGTTGATGTCCCTTACTGCAAGTGCTTACAATCTATAAAATAAATGGAGCGCTACGTTACAGTATAATATGTTTGCCTGTGATGAAGCGTATGTCACCAGGACATTTGGTGGTTTTTTGTTTGTCTTTGGAAGAGGGTGATCTGTAATGGATAAAGTGTCAGCATCAGAGTCTCTGGTGAAGAAGATGGTTTCAGTTTATGCCTGTTGGGAGTCCCATAAGCACAAGGTCTGTATAGAAGTAGGGAATCCAGCGGTGGTTTCCTTGAGGAATGGAGGTTCCAAATGATTTAAGTGGAAGCAGGGAGAGCTGGTGGTATCAGCGCCCAGCCAGGGCCTCACTGAGGGTGGGTTCATACCATAGACCCCAATGAACTTGTTAAATAGTAGCTGTATTATGTTCAGCCTCCCAGATCTGATTTGGTCTGGACGTAAATGATAGTTTCATGCTGGGGTCATATTCAGTCCAGGTAATGGTCTTGATAGCTTTTTGCAGCGACTGCACCATATGTTCTGGAAAGTGAATTGGTAAAATATGAGCTATGTAAGATATACAGCAGAGATTATATATAATGTTTTGTTTATTTCCCCCCCCCCCCCCCCCGCAAAAAAATTTTCTATGGGGGAGACAATAGCTCCAAATGATTGAGACTAAAAGCAATTTCATCAATACATTATTTTTCATTTTTCTCTTTATGGTAATACTATCCTCCATTAACAGAACAGGTATTGCGGCAGTATAAGTACCACTACTTGGTTAGTAATCTTCTTTATACAAAGGATACACCGATGGTCACCCCTTACTTACATTGTAACCTTGGATAAATCTGTCCCTGTGTCACAGTACTGATGAAACCCTTGTACAATCAATATAGTGACAGCAGATAAATACTGATTGCCGGGTGAAGACTATCTGACCCATGTAGACTGCTAGGCCCTAATTGACTATAGTTCTAATATAAACTGTCTTAAAACCGGTTTTTAGTTATTGAAATATAATAGTAATATGTAAATAATGTAAAAAACAAAGTCTGTATACCACAAATCAAATGTATGTATTTGATTAAACATTTTTATTAATATTATTGTATATGTGCTTTAGAGGCTTCATTTTTGTTAATTTGTTAATACAAATATGGTTCAGTTATTGAATGCTGTAAACCCTTCATATCTGGTTGGGTTTACTTATATGTAAGTGGATACTGTTATATGTTATAACTAAAAAACTGGATTTTAAGAATGGTTTTGGCTCTATGGGAAGGATAGTGGAGGCCTAGTGTGGGAGATGTTTTCCTAGTTATCCAGATAGAAAGCAGAAGGGGGGGGGGGGGGGGGGGCGGGGGGGTTCCATTTCTGAACTTCAACCTAATTGACTGTAGACCATCGCTAAACACAATGTAAATAGTAATATTATTATGACTTCAAACAAGCCATCAAGTGCTTACAAGCTCTGCTTCTATCAACCCACAGTCAATAAGGTTGTGGAGGTGCACATAAAATTAGTAACATGTCTCCTTAGGGTGCTGGCCAAGAAGGGCATACATCCCAATGTGGGGAACAGTTGATACATAAGGTAGCAGATAACAATTGTAGCAGCTGGCGGGGAATGTGCATTTGGCAACTGTAAGGCAGCAGGATTTTTAGCCACCATTAATACAGCAGCCATTGGTGACTGGCAGTTCTTTGCAGCTACCTTTGGTGTGGTCTGGTTGGAACGAATAGAGACAAGCAAGGTGGAGACATGAAGCAAAACTAGTTATTGCAGAAATCTTAAATCGTAGAGTCAGGACACTTGTTCTCCATGTTTCACAGCCGCTACTGCCACCAAGGAGGCAGTAAATGACCCCAAAGGAGAAATATAGATAATAGATTAGACAATAGTATAATTGCCAAACTTGTAGACTTGTCCCCAGGAGATGAGAAGGGCACATCTTCACAGCCAGGGTGGGCGCATCAGGGTGATGCTATTAGATTATACTCTGCCAACCAATATGCATCACTGCAGGCCTCTACTATATTCACATTGATTCTTTGTGCACCATCATTCAGCTGTGGGTGGGCCCTGTGGGTGTCACATGGGGCCTCTCCTGTTGTTGTAGACTTTGAGCTCTCTCTGACACTTCAGTCCCCTTGCGATTGGACCAGTAATCAGCTATAGGGTCTCAGAAAGTTGGAACACTCAAAAGCCATCAATGTCTGTTTGGCATTGCCTATTACTGCCCAGTATTTCCTGCTATGACTATACCTGCAGTGCACGCTTCCCAGCTGTCCTCTCACTTCTCTGGTCTTTTTAGAAGAGGTGAATGGCGGCTCCGCATGGACTTTTTATCCCATCTTCCAGCAGCCCTTGCGGCATCAGAGCTGATTGGATGAGTAAATGTTTTCTTAGCAACCAATCCATAAATGTCTTGTCAGGTCCCAGGTACATGGATCTGCCTCAGGGCCGACATAGTACCGAAAAATAGTGGGTTTTTAGGCTAGGTACGGACTGAAGAATTTTCCGACCAACGTGTTATCTAAAACGATTGTACCTACGACTGAAGATCCGATCAGTCTGGCGATTTCATGCATACACACTGACACGATTTACCTTCAGATCTGTGCTCTTCATCTGGTCCTCTAGTCTTCAGAGAATGACAGCACAGTATTAATTCATTCATTCATTATTGTCACATTGATTAAATCCGCCTTGTTATAGGTATCCACATGTCTTAACGAATTTCGTTAGCTTCTGTGACTCTGAAACAAAATATTCTATCTGCGAATGAACAAATTAATTATTCCTTCTACAGCACTCTCTACATTTATTCATCGGGAAATTCATCACTAGCATCGTCTGAAAAGAGCCCGACTCTGTAAACTCTATGGAGATGGTGAGCATGAGTGCATACATACTACATGATTGGTCAGTGATTGATGGGAAAATATTAAGCAGTACGACCAACCAAATGAAATGATGATCGCCACTGTGGGACGACTTTAGATCATCGTGTCACTATACACACTCACACGGTATCTGACCAAATGGTCGGATTTGGCTGATTGGAGGTTTTTCATGCAATCATCGGGCCAGTGTGTACCTAGCCTTACCTCTTCTCGTTAGTCTGATTGCAGATTATTTTTCAAGAGTGGCCATTGTCTGCATTCTGTATACCGCCCAACATTTACATTTGTTAAGATCAGGATATAGCCACACATCCTCTGATAAGAGGGCATGCTACATCACATTAGGTGTTCGAATAAAGTCACAAAATACGCATGATCACGAAGAACAATCCCTTTAAATCAGGACTGCCGCTCCCCATATGTCTTCTGTGCCCCATAATTCCTTTATCTCTTCCCAGAGTCTACTATCATTCATATTATTTGCCTCACAGTGCAATCACTTGGAGGGGTGGATATTTGGCAGCAGATGTGTGTCTCATCATTGAAGGCAGAGGATAACATCATTTGGGACATGGAGAGGTCTGCAGGGTCCGAAAATATAACAAAGATGAGGCAAATACAGCTCATAGCCTGTACAGATGGATAGGATAAAACTATGTCTAGCACAGGCCATACATTCTCTATGTTAGGTACAGTTAAGTAATATAAATTTCTGAGTTTATAATAGCTTTAACCTTAACTGTCTCATTTTTAAGATCATTTTCTACAAGTTGTGAAGCCGCCTCTCCCTGGTATAACAGGTCACCATAAGAGATCTATTCCAGAGTTGCATTAATACAACTTTATGTAGGTAAGTAGTCAAAAAAAAGTTTAAAATAGCATTAGCCTGTAGTGCAGGTACCCCAGTGTGCCTGCTTGTAATCTGTCACACATAAACGTCCAGTGCCATTTTTTATTCACATTTCTTTATGGTTTAAAACATATTTCTGTTCTCTTACGAATGAAATGATTAAACTCAGAACAGATTCCTCCATCGCTCAGACTTGTTTTATTGAAGATTCAGTAATAATTTCTGTCATAATCTCAGTGAAATACTGAATTGTGACTGGTAATAAATAATCTGGAATGTTTCTATCTTGGAATGTTGAACAAGGAGAATATGTTTTTTAGCAATGTTCTAAAATGTGAAGTACTGTAAACATTTCCTTGTAAAAAAAATTGTAAAGTGATTTAATCATAAAGGGCCTGATTTACTGTTGCACCTAAGTGCATTTGTACAATGTAAAGATGCGTATTGGTGCAATATTGATGCACGAGCACTTTAGTACACACATTGAGTACGTCCCTTAACGTGTGTACTTAAGTGCTGTACTGTCTATGACACAGATCATCATCATTTATTTATTTATGTAGCGCCACTAATTCTGCAGCGCTCTACAGAGAACGCACTCACATCAGTCCCTGCCCCAATAGAGCTTACAGTCTAAATTCCCTAACATACACACACAGACAGACTAGGGTCAATTTGATTTTAAAATACCTTAGCTATGAGACATTTCACCATAACCGTAATCAGATATTTATATAGCGCCACTAATTCCGCAGCGCTGTACAGGCCACTCGCTCACATCAGTCTCTGCCCTATTGGAGCTTACAGTCTGAATTCCCTAACATACATACACACAGACCAAGATAGACTAAGGTCAATTAAATAGTAGCCACATAACCTACTAGTGTTTGTTTCTGGAGTGTGGGAGGAAACCATAGCACGAAACCCATGCAAACACAGGGAGAACATACAAACTTTTGCACCTTTATAAAGCAGGGGGTATATTTACTAAACTGCAGGTTTGAAAAAGTGGAGATGTTGCCTATAGCAACCAATCAGATTCTAGTTATCATTTATTTAGTACAGTCTAAAAAATGACAACATCGCCACTTTATCAAAACTGCAGTTTAGTAAATATACCCCCAGGACTAAGTTTGGAGAGGATGATTATTATTGTCACATCTTTGCTCCTAATGCATCTATATACTAGACTTATGGTTTCACATATATTGAAAGGTGTGTAACTAAAAATACAAATGTAAAAACTGACGTGCACATGTTCGCTCCTATGCAAACAATGCAGCTTTACATTCATCCATAAATCAGGCCAAAGTGACTTAAGCATGAATGACAAGGCCTAGGTTTTGCTTCAGACATTTTGTTCCATAATTTGAGAAAACCTGTAAATAAACAAAACAATTCTGTCAAGATCATGATAGAGCTCATTAAAGTGCCCCAAAACAATTCTGCACAGTGGAGGCAGCAGACATTCTGAGCGCTGAACCAATCTTCCTGAGAATAGTGTTTGTGCCTCAGTGGTGTCACTGGCTTTTAGTGATAGGTAGCATTTTCATGCCTATTAGTTCAGCGCCAGTGGTCAAAGTGGTCTGGTATACGGTGGTACGCCATACCGCCACGTCTCCCACTGTCATCATTGTAAATCTGTCAAATTCCATTCCCTTGCATTTTTATTATCGACACTTCTAAGGGGGGTATTCAATTGTTAGCGGTAACGCTGAAAAACGAGCGCTCAAAAAATCTTACCGTTTATACGGTAATATTGCGCGCGAAAAGCGTTAATACGGTAGTTTACTCGCGGAATTTCAGCTCGCCGAGCGGCGAGCTGAAATTCCGCGAGTAATTACCGTATTAACGGTAAGATTTTTTGAGCGCTCGTTTGTTAGCGTTACCGCTAACAATAAATGTCTACTTTGATCACTCTTCAACCCACAAAATGGTTACCTTCACAAAGTCTAGGCAAAATGTGCACCTTAACATATATAACACTCATAGGGGGGTATTCAATTGTTTCATTTCCCTGCGGCGTTAAAACTATTACCGTTATTACGGTAATAGTGAGCTGGATTTCAGCTCGCGGCTCAGGGAGCTGCGAGCTGAAATCCAGTGAGAAAACTACCGTAATAATGGTAATTACGCGCACTATTACCGTAATAACGGTAATAGTGCACGCGCCGCAAAGATTTTTGGCGTTTTCACCAACAATTGAATATGCCCCATATAATCTATACGTTTCTACGGAATTCCTCAAATCCCAACTGAAGTATCAGGGCAAATAAAAAAAAAATGTTTTATTGAGTAGCAAACTGTCCAAAATAGCGATAGCAACCTTTCTTATGTGAAAATGTGCAGGGTTTGTGGCAAATGGAGGGACAAGGTCTGAATTACTATTGAATGTGACTTTACAAAGTACTTTCATGGGTTTTGGTCGCACACAATAATCAGTTTTGTCAGAAAATACAACACCTAAATGTTTCTGCAATATTGGGGTGTTTTATTATCATATTTATTATGTTGTTAACCATTACTTATATAGCGCCTACATGTAGCACAGAACCTTACAGAGAATAGTTAATCATTCAGACCCCGCCCCAGAGGATCTTACAATTCCTACCACATGGATACACGAACTTGGGTCAATTTCATTAGAGTCTAATTAAACTACCAATATGCTAATTGTTTTTTGAGTGGGAGAGGAAACCGAAACACCCGGAGACATCTGCGGCAAACACCGGAAAAACCATACAAACTCAGCACAAATAGGGTCCTGGTTGGAATTGACCCCATGATGCCAACTGTGCTGCCCATGTATGAGTAGTTAATGTCTTCTGAATTGCAGGCCTGTGAAAATTGTGAAACCATTTGAAAGCCAAATTGACGACAACGTTTAGAGTTTAGTCTTTCTTTACACAGTACCAAATGTAACGCCCTTTGAACGCTGGATTTGTTTTCGTTTTTTGTAAACTTATACTGTATTCAGAGTTATTGTTGTTTCCATTTCTACTAATAATATAAGGTGGGTGCTATAATGATATTTAAGCTTGCCACATTGACATGCAGAGGGTCTGTCCGCTTAAAACTAAATATTAATTATTTGCTGTCTCCCTTATGGTCCTTTGAACATCTGCACCTCTCCTCCCTTCCGACACCTGTTTCCTTACTAACGTTTGTTGAGTGGAAGCAAGCGCAGTGAGGTGCTGCCTCTCTGTACACAGCTTGGCACATTGCATTCACTAAGCCACTAGGCCACTGTGCTGCCCCAATAAACTTGCACACCCGCCAATAATGCAGATAAAGAGTTGTGTTTGTGCAATTTGCATAGTATTCTAATCGCCACTCTAAATGTGTAAATTACGGGATGCAATTTACACTTACGAATTCAGTGTAAATTGCGTCCGACTCTAAATGAGGCTCTTAATGTCTTGGCCCAAAATGACCAGCAATCCCATTTAACATCTGATTGGTGTCGATGAAATATAGATCAGGACGGGTAGATTTCTGAATATGGCCATCAGCAGATTTCCACTAATTGAGCCCATAGAATCCATTTTGGTGGCCGGAACACCGGATAGTTGGATGTGTCTAATTTGCCCACACACGGAGCAGATGCTGGGGCCATGCTAAATTTATACTGACTTATATCACTGCACTATCTAGCACTTCTGCCTCACAGCACTGGGGTCATGAGTTTGATTCCGACCATGGCCTTATCTGTGTGGAGTTTGTATGTTCTCCCTGTGTCTGCATGGGTTTCCTCCGTGTGCTCCTGTTTCCTCCCACACTCCAAAAAAACCATACTAGTAGGTTACCTGGCTGCTTTCAAAATTGACCCTAGTCTCTCCCTCTCTGTCTGTCTCCCTCTCAGTCTGTCTGTGTGTGTGAGTGTGTGTCTATATTAGGGAATTTAGACTGTAAGCTCCAATGGGGCAGGGACTGATATAAATGACTTCTCTATACAGCGTTGCGGAATTAGTGGCGCTAAATAAAAATGATGATAATCATTCACAGCGCCCTCTTAAGCAGATAATAAAATTTAAAAAATATATAAAAATTGTTATTTTACCCTCAAACAGCACAAGAGTTGGTTATGCTGTTTGGGAGGAGGTGCAAACCTTTTTTTTTTTTATTTAATTATTTTTTACTTTGTTTTTTAATACATTATGGTCTCTTGCACCAGCTTTCAGCATCATCTTCTAGAGACCCATCTACGCTTTCAACTCAAAATAGCTTGTAAAGTGCCTGAACTCGCCTTTACATTGCTAAGCTCACCCACTACCTCCCTGTTCCACCTCTCTAAGCGCAGAGAGGTGCATCAGGGAGATCCGTCTCAGTCTGAGTGCACACTGAGATGGATCTTTGGCCAAAAGTGCTTTTTGCGCTCAACAGAAGGACTTGCGTCCGACTCTAAATGAGGCCCTAAGTGATTTGTGGCCCTTTTAGTTTATAATGCCCTAATTGCCCATGAGAATTGCTACCTGTATAGAGGGCTTTACCTATCTATCACTTTCAAATATATAGTTACATATATTTTTCACTGAGTTTAAATTGTACTAGGATGAATCCAATTCATACACAAATGCGTATAATACATTCTTATTACAATTAAGTACCTAAACTGTTGCCGTTCTTTTTCTCCCTATAATCAGTCATCACACACTTGGATGTAATGATCCACTGATGGCGGACAAACAAGACAAACCACACGGAGACATTAGGTGAAGAGGGCCCTGTGTAATTGCAGGCAGTTATCTGTGACCGTTTGACCTCTGTCAACTTATCCAACCCTCTAATAGGGATTAGTATGTTGGGCTTAGTAACTGGGGTAAACAGTAAATAGGATATAAGAGCTTGTGTGAAAGGAGGTATACTGTTGTACTGAAAGGAGGTTTCCTGGTTTACTGTAAAATCCTATTTATTTTATTATTGTTCCACCTTACTGTTGTGCTAATTGCTGTGCACCAGCTGTTTCTTTCTGTTTGGTTGTTATTGTTGTGTTTCCTGTTTAAAATTAAACCATATAGTACAAAAGAAAAAGATAAATACAGAGAGTGGGGCTATTAACAATGGGGGTTACACAATTTGATTGACTGTTATTGTTATAACCGTATACAATCTTTCTGCACTACCAGTATACTGGGCATTTGGAGGAATGTCACGTAAATTCACGTTTGGTTCAAGGCTGGTTCACACGTGTTTGTTAGAAAGAAATGGGTAAAAACTCATAGAACGAATATAATGTGTTTTTAAATGAATGTTCCATGAATTGCACTTTTATCAGTACAGGACCTGATGTGGAGCCGGACACAAGTCCAACTGAACAGTGCAAAAAGCTCTTTTTTGCCAAGGATCAGTCTGAATGCAAACTGAGACTCCCTCTTGAACCGCTCTGCGCTTAGAGAGGCGGAACGGGAAAGGTAGTGCGTGAGCCTAGCAATGAAAAGGTGTGTTCACGTACTTTACATACCATGCTGAGTTGCAAGTAGCCACAGACAGGGCCGTCTTTCCCATTGGGCACACTGGGCAGCTGCCCGGGGGCCCTTCAGCCCAGAGGGGCCCTCCGGAGGCAGGGAAAAAAAGAAAACCCTGAAAAAAAGAAGAAAATACTTACCGTGCTGTCAGCTGGCAATCCGGCTCCCTCCCTGGTCTCCTCCTCCGTCGCGCTGGCAGTGCATGTCGGGCGTGACGTCATCACGCCCGCCCGACATCCATTGCGGAACGCGACGGAGGAGGAGACCAGGGAGGGAGCCGGATCGCCAGCTGACAGCACGGTAAGTATTTTCTTCTTTTTTTCAGGGTTTTCTTTTTCCTGCCTCCGACGGGCCCCCCTGCTGCAGGGCCCATATATATAATCATTATTTTTTATTTTTGTATATATAAGGGCCCCGGTGCACTGCTGTGCCCGGGGCCCAAGAGGTTCTTAAGAGGGCCCTGGCCACAGATAGGTCTCTAGGAGATGTATCTTTTGCGGGTGCTTTCTGCTAGTTCTACAGACCTTGCTGTGTTAAATAAAGAATTATAAAAATTATTACATTTTTTAAAAATAAGGTGCGCCCCTCCCAAACAGCTTAACCAACCCTTGTGCTGTTTGGGGGAAAGAAGCACATTTTTTTTTGCCTTTACATTTATTAGTTCAGTAATCTGCTTTACAGGGATGCAGTGACTGATACACTTAAGTGTATCATGCACACCGGCCCATAAGGCAGATAAAGAGTTATGTTCTGGCAATTTGCATAGTATTCTGAGATGCAGGGTTCTAAAAATCCGTTTGACTTGGAATACTGTGTAAATTATGGGATGCAATTTACACTTACAGTGTAAATTACGGTGAAAATTGCGTCCGACTCTACATAAGGCCCAAAGTCTACTTGTAGGGTGCAGTAACGCAATAGGTTGTGACACATTCTATTCAGCCAATATTTAGCGGCTGAAAAGAGCATTATCAACAGATAGTGTGAACAAGCACTCAAAATATGTATACAAACCCTCCATCCAAAAAATTCAGGGAATATATGAAAATATCTCAATTCCTAAGAGGACGCCCCCTGTCTATAATGCATTCTCTGAGCTAGATGACACTTGAAGTGTGACATTAGGCTACACTCTTCAGCTAGATGGCTACATGTAATAACACACGGCATCACTATCTGCTCCATATTGGCCTCATCTTATAAATGCCACATATTGCACTTTCTGCAGAAGTCTCTGAGAAGCAGAGCTTGGGAAATAGATTCAATAGAATCTAGATTGTCCCAAAATAGGGATTGCCAGAGTTTTCCTATCAGAGGTAGAATAAGTGTGTAAACGTAAAATAAATAATTGTTTAAATGACTTAATAAAAGTAACAAACATACAATACAATAATAATAAAATATAAAATGTATCTATCAGTTTTATATACCAGTTTATAAACTATTGCTCCCCCTATCAAACTATTATTTTATCTATTCTCACTAGGATTCCTAAGATTTTTAAATACAAAACATGAACCTCCAAGTGTACCAAATAGGGTAACACTATTGCAGGAACCTATCTTAGCTTATCCTGCTAATTTTGTTGCATTCGTTGCCTGGATTAGGAAAAAATAAATATTGCAAGATAAAGATTTCTAGCAGATAAAAGATGACTGTCCTTAGATAATCGGAAGACATGGGAAACTTAGTGCAAATTCTAACCTACCTATTAGAATTCCGTCCCCTCCTCCTCGAGCCAATAGAGGCCATCACTGTCCTAATGATGCAACTGATGCTCATGTCCTTGTTCTCTCATACATGCTCACGTCTTAACTTTCTGTGAGCAGCGCATGTTATCTTGCTGTGGTCAACATAGGAATGGTAGGAGTCTATCCCAGTTCCCGGATCGTGCGCTAATTTGACAATACTACATCTCCAAACTATAGCAAAGAAAAAAAAGTCTTATTATAGAAATGAAGTGGTGACCCAGCCTGTATTTATTTTTGGGTATCGCTACAGAGTTAAACCATTATGACTCTGTTATGACCTTGAAATCTGCATATCTCATTAGCAAGCTAATCGTTAGGGAAAGGATGGATTTTAATTCTTTACTTGATGTCTGCTAGTGACCAAATTTGCTGGCAGTTTTTCGAAAATTACAAGTAACATTGTTTTGTTTGTCCATCAAAGAGTCCATCATTAGCCTGTTATGCAAAGACTTCTGATAAGAGCCTGTGAACCTTTAATTAGTTAGATGACCTAAAATATATAGCTCTGCCGGTTATTTCAGATCCCCGGGCAAAAGAAGATGTGTAAACTGACAGTTTTTATCTGGCTAGGTCTCAGTTTTTCAACCCTCTTCTCGAGTATACCTAACTAGTCTTATTTTGAGAATTTCTTTAGAAGAGGTATACATCTATGGAGTTACTACATCATCATCATCATCATCATTTATATAGCGCTGTACAGAGAACTCACTCACATCAGTCCCTGTCCCATTGGAGCTTACAGTCTAAATTCCCTAACACACACAAAAAGACTAGGGTCAATTTAATAGCAGCCAATTAACCTATTAGCATGTTTTTTGGATTGTGTGAGGAAACCGGAGCCCCCGTAGGAAACCCACGCAAACACAGGGAGAACATACAAACTCCACACAGGTAAGGCCATGGTCGGGAATCAAACTCATGACCCAGTGCTGTGAGGCAGAAGTGCTAACCACTAGGCCACCGTGCTGCCCTTAACATTTATGAATGCAAAATATAAACAGATGTACACTTACAATATGAACTGGGCATTTAACTGTGAGAACAGGTTTATGTGTTAATCAGTGACAGAGAGAGATTCCAATATCTGATCCTCAAGACCAGAATATAGAAGCATGGACCCCCCTAACAGAATATAACGATATACCAAACAAACAATTAGATTGCAACAGTTAATTAGTTTAATAACAACACTCATCTCCTTTCCAAAATGTTGTTAATTAATGGTGAGGGTGAAGGTATTCAATACTTGCAGTGTGATATGTTTTGTTTGTTCTAGACGTAGAAAATACAGAAAGGGTGTAGCTGTACTCAATGAAACCAACATAAGTTAAACCGCAAAATAATAATCAGAAGTTATTTAATACCTTTGTGTAGGTTGAACCAGCAGTAACATGGAAACAAATGGCTAAAGTTCAAATTAATGAAGGGAGTCCAGATGTACAAATAGACATTGATTTCATTGGTCTGATACATAACTAAGAGGAATTAACATGCAAAGTATTTTGGCATCCACATATATATATTTCATTGGTTTGCAGTGGAACAAAAAGCAGAAAAATGTACTAGGTCGTAACTTATTTCACACAGAAATCCTTAGATGCGCTGGACAGAATTATTTTCACCTTTTAGAAGTAGTTAGAAACAGGTCAAAGTGGGCTGGTATACAGAGTTATGCAGGGCCATCTTAACAACATTATGGGCCCCCAAGCAAAGCAGTGCACCGGGGCCCTTACATATATATATATATATATATATATATATATATAGATGTATAGAGATACAGATCTAGATATATAGAGATAGATAGATGTACTTGCTCAGTGACGGTTTTTTTTGCAGGTTTTTTTTTTCAGGATTATTTATTCTAATTAAGAGCCCTGTCTATGGAGCCCCCTTGTCCGTGGGGCCCCCGGGCACCTGCCCATTGTGCCCAATGGAAAAGAAGGCCCTGGAGTTATGCCATACCGCCACTACTACTGATTTAATTGTAAAACTATCAAATTCTATTCACTCGTATTTTCCTTACCGCTGCTCTGAATTTCCATAGTGCCACTTTTACATTCCACTTCTACCACTGATTCGAAATAATTAGATATCAAACAGGTGATTCTCTTTTTCTGCTGTTCATCTGTGGTGAACAGCAGATGTCTGCAATATAAAAAATCACTCATTAAACGAGCTTGAATAGAGGAAAGGACTCAATCTTCTGTTTTGTGTCACTGTGTTTACAGCTATGAACATGGATAAAAAGAAAGAAAGCCAGAGAATTGTCTGTGGAGGTCAGACAGAAGATTGTAGCCAAGCATGGACAATCTTAAGGCTTCAATCTACAGAGATCTTGATATTCCCATTTCCACCCTATGTAATATTATTAGGAAAACACATAAAATAGTGTTTGGTGGTGCACCAGCACAAGCCACAGTCATGCAGCAGTCACCTATAATCACACTCTGACCCAGAGTAAAAAAGCTAAATACAACCCAAAAAATATTATGATCCAGACGGCGCTGTTGACTGGTATCCAGTACAAATATATATATGTCAGATGAAATGTTCGTAAATAAATAATGTCCTTATTTCAGAAAGTGTCCATAGTGTGCAGATTCCTTCTTACAATGAATGTGGGATTTTTTATTAGTCCGTCTTACTTAGGTTGTAGTGGATCTTCTCCCATTCTCGGAATAATAGTGCAGACTGGTATAGACACATATATAGAATCTCTGTGACTTTAACATGCAACACCAGACCTTCTCCAGTGAGGTCCTCACAGATGTCCCCTATTGGGTGTACACTTACAAGAAGTCTTTGTAATATGAAGCATTCAGTGTGGTATATTTTCTACTTTCTGGAGTATTTCACTTTGTTTAACCTCAATTTGCTGAACCCGCCGGGCAGTATTCATATGGGTATAGGTGAAACAATAAAGCACTGATAGTACATTAACTCTTAATAAAACAATTTTATTCCACCCAAAAATATCAGTATAAAAACATCCATATAAAAACATGATCACAAAAATCGTAAATTGGCCACGATGCTTTCAATAACACATCCTAGTATAGATGGCCTCTTACCCCGAGAAAGATGGTATACAGCATGTACATATGTTGTGGATAGCCGTCACCTCCACTTGCATGTACCTCCGGGTAGGGGAAATCTCAAACAGTTGTGTACCCCCCACCAACGCGTTTTAATCCTATGATCTTTGTCAACGCTAACGGGGCTATCATTACTTCCTCTTTTTTTAACCAGAATGGGCTAATCATTTTCTAGTTGTTAAATTGGCATCTCTATGTATCTTATCAAATCAACAAGAGGATACAGTGGATATTCTCCGTTTCAAACTACTAATTATTCACTCTGGGTAAATCCATAAGATTCAGAGAACTTAAAATTCCGTTTTTCAACTCAATGTTTGAAGCTCTTCTTCTCCAATCCTCCTCTATCTTCTGTAAACCACAAAAAAATGAAATATATTTTGTGTCACAATTCTGAAATTTTTAAAAATGGGCTGACAAGGAATGTAATTAATAGCCCTTTTTAATATTCCTTAGATATTCACCTCACTTCTCTCTTAATTTCCTGGAGGTTCTACCAATGAACTGTTTTTTGCATGTACATTAAACTATATAAACGCAATTGACAGAATTACATGTCATAAAATTCTTACTATTGTACATTTGACCTGTGGATGAAGATTGTATCTCCATCCAATTTCTGATCTTTTTTGTTCCTACACAACACATGAACCACACACTATAGAAACCCTTAGTGTTAATATGACATTTAGAATTCCTTAGGTGACTAAGGGTGCTTTGTAGGAGTGGATCCTTTCTTAAAACTGACCAATGTTATCTAATAATTTTTCCCACCTCTTTGTAATGTGTATTATATTGCGTAATAAATGTAATCCCTACATTCTACTTGAAATTATTGTGATCTTCCTCCCTATTTTTTGGGACTAAAAGTGTGCTTCTCTCCATATCTTCTACTCTTTTTAACAGATTTAGCTGTCCATCCTTAAAGCCTCGCTGCAAGAATTGTTTAAGTTGAACGATTGTTCCTGAAACATTTCAGGCTCAGTGCAATTACACTTAATGCGTTGGAATTGACTAATTGGAATACTATCCAACGATTTATGAAAATTATTACTATTCGTAGCAATAAAGGAGTTAGAATCTGTTGGCATGCTATAATTGCTGGTAAATAAATGTTTATCCTTGATATAAATACACAGATCTAAAAAATGTACGTCTACCTTGCTAATATCAAAAGTCAAATTAATATTGAGAGTATTGCAATTTAGCTTATCACAAAATTCCCTTAAAGATGCATCGTCTCCTCACCAAATAAATAGGACGTCGTCAATATATCTAAACCAGGAGACATGATTCGCCCCCGCTTCATGATCGTTCCATACGTGGATGTCCTCCCACCACCCCATAAACATGTTCGCATAGCTGGGGGCAAATCTGGTCCCCATGGCTGTCCCTTGACTCTGTAGGTAAAAATGTCCCCCATAACAGAAGAAATTGTTCTTCAGAAGAAATTTTATCCCCTCTATTATGAATTTGCTTAAATTATTTTCTATACCTGCTATCTTTAAGAAGTATCTTACTGATTCCATCCCTTTATCATGGTTAATAATGGTATATAATGAACTCACATCTGAAGTGATGAGGGTATACCCTTCCTGACACTGTATACATTCTCATCTCTTTAACACATCCATTGTATTTCCTCAAATGAGACCTAATATATTTCAAGGGGCTGTAAATGGTAATCTAATAAATGGGATAATTTGGAAGTTATCTCTTCTATTCCAGCCACTATGGGTCTACCTGGGGGTGTAGTTAGAATTTTATGGACCTTCGGGATGGTGTATAAAACTGTAATTGATGGATTCGGAATTTTCATATACTCCATCTCTTTTAAAGAGATGGCCACTTTCTTCTCATATTTATCCAATAGTCCAAATTTTCTATGGTACAATTCGACGGATCAGGTCTCAATTTTGTATACATATCCCCATCACTTAACTGTCTCAGAATCTCCTCATTATATTTGTCTGTATCCTGCACGACCACACTTCCACCCTTGTCTGCAGGCTTAATCACTATTTGTTTGTTCTGTTTAAGTGACTTCAACGCCAATCTTTCTGCTCTATTGAGAATAAACTTTTTCTTCTTAACTCTTAGTTTACGTAAATCATCTTTCACTAACGTTTCAAACATTTTCACAATAGCCCCCTTGCAGTGTTGCTGGAAAAATGTGGATTTTTTTTGCCAAAAGAGTGTCCTATAATTCCACTATCCTTTTCCTCATTTTGTTTGTTAAAAAACTTTTTCAAACTAACATTTCTAATAAAGTTTTGAAGGTCAACATAGATGTTGAAATTGTTGGGGCAAATTTCAGCCCTTTAGCTAATAGACTTTCTTCAGTCCTAGATAATGTATATTTACCAAGATTATAAATCTTTACTCCTTCATATTTATGTGATGGAGAGTGAATTTCCTTATCTTTAATCTATGGTAACAATTTCTTTTTAAAATTCTCCCCATCTCTTTCCCCTATTCCTCTTAGGTTTTTTTAATGATATATCTTATTTTCCTAAAAAAAATGTTGATCCAGTGCCTCATACCTATTCCTAGTTGTAACCAGGTAGCACAACACAGATTGATGAGTGCGTTGTCTTTCTTTCCATTTCTGCTGATCAGGGCATCTGTCTTTTCCCACCTCTTCATCATCATCATCAACATTTATTTATATAGCGCCAGCAAATTCCGTAGCGCTTTACAATTGGGAACAAACATTGATAAGACAATACTGGGTAATACATACAGACAGAGAGGTAAGAGAACCCTGCTCACAAGCTTACAATCTATGCCATTCATTCCTAAATCTAGATTCCTCCGCATGATGATGAGTGTCCCTTCTATATCTTTTTTTCTGATAAAGGGACCTTATGGTGTTGTCAAATTTATTATAATGATTGACATCTTCTTTTCTATCAGGATACCTCTCTCCTATGTCCCTACGCTTATCAATAAACCATTCCCTTCTCCTGCTGTTTCCCATTCCATTCATGTCATAATCTTTGTTTCTGTTATCATATCCCTTTCCTCTATCTTCTACCTGTGTAGGTCTTTTCCTATTAATATTGTTCTCTATATTGCGTTCTTCCACAGATCCTGTTTTACCACATACCTTGCCTGTGGCAAAATCTTCCTTATTCTGCCTCTCCTGTTTATCCAATCTATTAATAATTTCCTCCTCCAAATACTTAAAATCCTCCAAATTGGCAAATGGGGAAACAAGAGACTTCAGAATCCGTGGCACTGTTGTCCACCTTCCTGGAAAGAAAAAAGTTAATTGAAGATTGCAGCAGAGGATGGTGTGATGGGTGGAGAAAGCACTTTGATCACCTGCCAAACAGATTCAAGCAGACATTCACTAACAAGGTACCATCCGTCACCAAATCAATGAAAGGGGGTTTTATGGTAAGAGGGTCCAACTGCTGAGAGAGAATCCTAAGAAATTTGGCAGTTTGGCAAAACACTCCTGAGCAAGTCAAATTTCTGGTAATCTAAATAAGCCCTATTCCCACATAAAGACATTATTATGGCCACAACCTGATTTCCGGTTACTTGAAAGTACTATATCTATCGCAGTACCCAAATTGATTTAAAAATATATACAGTATTAAATTCAGAATAAAAAACAAAGCTACTGTTCATTAAAAGCAAAATAATTGTGGAGGGCTAGTACTGTTGTTAATGTCACCTTATGTTTAGAGAATATTGTTAGTTATTTTAAGAAAATGCAAAGGTGCCACTATTTTTAGGCACAACTATATATTTGTGTGTACGTATCATACATCATAGATTTCCTCCAATAAAGCATATGCAATTAAATAGTGTAATACTATCAAAAATATTTTTTAGATCACAAAATATATTGTACATTCTGTACAATAAAGCATTAATATCTGAGCTTATCTGGATAGTTTGAGTCTTGAATAAAATAGAAATCATTGAGTTCCACATGCCTCTGGGGACACCAGGAAAGTCAGCCAAAGGTCCATGATTATATCCAGAAGAAACACGGGAACACCTGTTAGAGCTCAACGCGTTTCGTCTTGAGCAGACTTCTTGGGGACAAAGGCTTGTTGGTCTACACATATTTAACAGATGTTATGAAAGTCACTGTGCTGCACATACACATATATAATATACATGCAGGTTAGAAAAAGAAATGAATCCCTAAACTAGAACAAAAGGCTCTCCAAAGTGGGAAAATAAATTGGTATCCTCCCTCAGAAAAAAAATGTATAGGGATGCCATTTAACTTGACGATGTAACTTGACGATGTGCTGAGCGAAAAGTGAGGCCGCAACTTTAGCAGAAGGTGATCCAGTAAGGGAGGCAAAATGACCTATTTTATTGAATTGATCTACGACCAGATAGCTAGTGTTAGAGCCCCACGGAGACAGCTTGACATTAAAATAACAGGAACAGAAATAAGAATGGATGGAGTCTCCTTGAGATCCTGCCCTGAGTTTGTAGGATCTGACCAGAAAGATCCTAAGACAAGGCCGCCTCAATCTGTGGAAAGGAAAAATGGGTATTTTTTCATAAACCTCGACATGTTCCTCGAAAAAACTTCCAAGACAAGACATCAGCCTTAGTATTCGTAAACGCTGGTCTGTACATGATGACAAAATCCAATCTTGGAGTAAAAAAAGTGCCATTTTTGCTTAAAGATTAAACTCTAGGGGGCTCAGTCATTAAGGAGCGCAAAGCAAAAAAAAAAGGAGTAACTTTGCACCGGTGTAAACCCATGTTATATTGGCGGGGGAGGTAAATTTAAAATGTGGGGACAGATTTATAACTGGGTTAGGGCATGTCCTAGATCAACTTTAAATTCAATGTACAAATAAAGCTATCATGTATTTGTGTGGTACATGAAAAAACAGCCAGTTTTTTACATACAAAATAACAATCTAATTTGCACCTCTTGCATTGTAACATGGTTTGTCCAGGACCACATTTACACCCTTTTTTGTTTTTTGCCTTGCTCTCCTTAATGACTCAGGGAGGCACTTTAATCTTAGGCAAAAATGGGATCACCTTCTAGCCAATGTTTCCATTCCCTGAAAGCCCATTTTATGCCCAGTAATTCTTGATTCCAAAAATCATAATTTATCTCTGTAGAGGAAAAGAATACACATGGATGTGCTTTAAGAAAGAATCTCTCCAGATAAGTATATATTGATATGTCTCTCTGAGAACTATAAGAGCGAACTCGCCAGCACACCCCCGATCACCTCCAACAAGTGTAGGATATACAGATTAGCTTAGTAACACATGCTTCCATTACTTTCTTCAGTAAAATACATTCTTGTATTTTTTCTTGACCATATGGCCTCTAGGGGCGCTGTAGCAGTGGATTTCATGTCTTATCTCAGTCTAACCCATCATCATCATTTATTTATATAGCGCCACTAATTACGCAGCGCTGTACAGAGAACTCACATCAGTCCCTGCCACATATGGGCTTACAGTCTAAATTCCCTAACATACACACACAGACACAGACACAGACAGACTAACACAGATCGACTAGGGTCAATTTTGTTAGCAGCCAATTAACCTACTAGTATGTTTTTGGAGTGTGGGAGGAAACCGGAAGACCCCCACGCAAACACAGGACATACAAACTCCTCACTGATAAGGCCATGGTCGGGAATTGAACTCATGACCCCAGTGCTGTAAGGCATAAGTGCTAACCACTATGTCACCGTGCTGCCTGTAACTCAGACAGCGAAGCAGCACCAGCTCCTACTCACCATGAGAAATGCAAATATGCAGAGAAGCAACTTTTATGTTGCGCAGGTTGGTTTGTTTTCAATCTGCTTTGCTGAGCATGTAAAGGAACATTTATAGAAAACAAATCAAAATAGAAATATGGTATGTCTTGTCTTCCTTAACCATCCTAAGCTAGAAGCAAATTCATTGACAGTGATGATGGTGTAAGTCACTGTTAGGCAAGAAGTGGGTTGAAGGTCTCATACAATCAAGAGTTTGAACTAGAAGTCTAACTCTGTATACACACTGCATTGCAATCTGGGTGTTTGGCGTAACAGCTGAATAATGATATAATTGAGCAAGTGCTGCCAACATAGCACCAATCTTTATATACAGCCATCCCACTAAGTTGGATTGTATTGCCGTTAAAGGCTGACACACTTCCAGGTTAAGTGATATTCTTACATATGTATCCTTGAGGGTTGCTCAGAGCTGCATTAACGTAATGGGCTTCCTGGGCTAGAGCCCAGGGGCCTCGGGGAGCTGAGGGGCCCTAACAAAGATTTTTACTTAATAATGCCAGAGCCCCCAACTCACTGCCATTGCCTCCCATTCATTCAAGTTAGGCAGGTGCAGCTAAGAGCAAATCTGATGCTATTAGCTGCCCTGCTGTCAGTGAGGGCACTGTGCGTAGCCTGCAGCATGGTGAGGAGGTCTCGTGAAACACCTCACTAAGCAGCGCACTGCCCACCGCACCCACACTGACAGCGGGGCAAGAAGAAAGAAAAGGAGCTGCCTGGAGGCTGCAGCGAAGACGAGAGGACCAGGTAAGTGCTGTTTTTTTATGTATTGGGGTGGGGGGAAGGGAAGGCGATACATTGGGGCTCGGGGGGGGGTTCATGACTTGGGGAGAGGAATTGGATGCAGGGAGAACAGGGGCCTTTACAAATTACTTGGGTCCTCACAATACCCTTAGGTTGGTTGATTGGTTGAAGTAACCAATTTTCTCAATCACAATCACACAGGACTGCAGACAGGAAAACTAAACCGCACAAAATGTTCAAATATGATTCATGAAGGTAAAGCACATTGTTCATTGTTAAAAAAGTTTCTCTGCAGCTTATTAAAAAGTTAAATATTACGCCATTGCAGATGGCTGCATCTCCTCCCAAATCTTAGGACATTGACCAGATGGGATCTGATACAGGTCAGAAAGGTGTGACATTGGGGACCTGAGTCATTAGGGGCATATCTGGCTGTTTGAAATGTGACTTACGTAAAATCCCTCTGCGCATGGCAGAACTGGGACATACGTCCGTCAACGAAGCCAAGTGTATGCGGATGAAAAGGAAACTGACTACAGTCTACGATTTCGGGGAGTGAAAAGGGCTGGGAAAGGGCCTTTGGCCATAGTTAATTTACAGTAAGGGCAGCCACGTCCTAATCAAGTGCTGGAAATGTCAAAGTAGCTTGTTTTTCTGCCATATCTCGTGCACCAGCTATAGGGCTAGTATAAGTCCTGAGTCCTAGTAATGTTAGTATTGTATGCATGCTATAATGTGTCTGCAGTCTGGAGCGAGTGTAAAAATGTTTGTATGTACAGTAGACATTAAGGACAGCCTAATAGATGGTTTTTCAAGGGGAAAAAAATTGCAATTTATTTTTTTTTTTATTATTAAATCTCCATTTATAATCATAAATGACTATTATTGACAGGTAACATTAATTGCTTCATTTTCTCTTTCTGTGCGTTCTTTTGAGATTTTATATTCCACATAGGTATTGTACGTATCCTGCAGTTTCTGGTCTAGTAAAACTACACCCATAGTCAATTCCCCACGTATGTTTAGATCCGTTTCTTGTTGACTCCGTGAGTATGGAGAGACGATTTATGCTCCGGTTTAAAACAAACACACAATGCGCTCAGTATGCCTTAATGACCCAGGCCCTGTGTGTGTATCAACCATTCCACACTGCACGTTTCTGCAAAGCAACTCTGGCTGCCAGTCACTGTCTGCTTGTTTAGGTAGAGAAGCACCTCCCTCCTAACATGGCAAAATAATGCTTTACTTACTGCCTATCATGGGTGTGTACTGGAGTTGACTCTAGCCTGAAGCTTTGTAATCTATTGCTGTGCAGGTGTTTACTCAGCTACCTCCTCCACAATTTTTGTTTTCTGTTCCCAGCACCCACACACACAAACACACTTGTTGAAAAACCTCAATAAACAGCTTCTATAAAAAAAAAGAAAAGTCAAATGTATGAGTAACATGTCCTAATAATCACATGTTCCCCATCCCCTTCAAGGGCTGTGCCTCTCTCCCCCCCCCCCCCCCACTTCTTAGGCTAGGTACACACTACAGTGTTTTCAGCTGATTATCAGGAAGATAAGTTGATAAAAAACTGATTGGCCTCATATCACGTTAGTGTGTGCCCTGGAATGATGAACGATTATTGTTCCAAAGCGCATGAAATCGTTGATCGAGATTTTTAAGCTGAACTGAAAATCTTGTTCAGCAATGGAACGACATCCTTCCAATCCTGCAGTGTGTATGCACTGATGATCAGGCTCTCCATACAGTTTACAGAGTCATGATCTTTTCAGCCGAGGGTTAAGACAGATGTAGAGCACAGATCTGAGGGTAAATCGTGTAAAACATGTATAGTGTGTACACATGAATCGACATGCTGATCGGGACTTTTTTTTTTTTTTTTTTTTTAATCAGTCATTGGGAGAACATTTCTGTAGTGTGTACCCAGCTTTGCCTTGTAGCCAGGGTAGGGAGGCATCAGTACCGTGGAGCTCCCGGGATTTGATCCTCTGTGTCAGACCGGGAGTGTGGCTCTGAATTGTAACGTCACCACATAGTGCCATGATCCCAGCCTATCGCTGTGACAGATGATAAGCAGTGTATAGTGTATAATCACATGTCCAGACAACCTGACAACCCGATCCTCTGCCCCAGGGCCGTAACTAGGGCTGTGCGATAGGTGCGACCGCCCAGGGCACAACGCTGAAGGGGGGCGCAGTTTAGGAATATTTTAGGTTCATTTGGTTAAAATTGAGGGCTATGGGGGCAGCGTTTGACTTTCTCGCCCCAGGCGCAAGAATTTTAAGTTACGGCTCTGCTCTGCCCGCCTGCACTGCAAGGTAATAAATGGCAGAGGAGGGGAGGATCTGACAAAACGTTTTTACGTTATTAAACACACCCAATTTTCACTATTTTCAGCCAATGAGGAAGGGATGTGTGTTTAATTCAAGTCCCCGGACAGCTGACACCCAGTGAGAAAATAATGACAGAGAACGAGTGACAATATGTCAGTGGTAGTGTGGGCCTTGTACGGCATAAAGATAGAAATCATGTTGAGAAGAGCTTGCAGTGGACAGGGCTGTACTTTGCTGGTGATCTGATTCCATACGTGGGCAACGTAATACAACACATTGGTTTTCACCAGATGTAGTGAGTGTTACAGCTTCAGGAGGTGAAAGAACACCAGACGTGAAGCTACTAAAGCTTGTCATGTTGCCCACAATTGGAATAAGCCTTTTAGTCCTGCCAATGCCAACACTCACAGAAGAGTATATTTCAATAACATGGACATTTTCAAGGAGTATATTATAAACACGTGTACTTGATAGCTACACATTTTGAGGCTCATGTAGAGTTGGACACAAACAGCTTTTTCAGCAATAAAACGCTGTTTTACTTCTGCACATGCCCACAAAGCACAAGTTACTGTTGCGGCCATATGTAGACTGAGTGTCCCCTTACAATTGAAGAGGTGGCAGAGGAAGGAGGGGTCATGTAAGGGCATGTTGGAGCAAACGTGACTCACATAGACTGAGTCTTAAGCTGGGTACACACTACAGAAATTTCGCCCAACTTATTATGCCGAGCGATTTTACATGTGACTGATGGTCCGATCGCTCGGTCCATGGACTGCATACACACCAGCCTTGTTTAGGACAATAAAGGGAAGAGCGGACGTCCCTTTAGCAACTTTTTACAGCCATGTTGTCGTGAGCAATGACTGTAATTTCGTACTCACTGTTGTGGATCGGTCGGAAGTTTATACACACTACACAGCGGAAACGAGATTGGAACGAAAATATTAAATGGTATGACCAACCAAATGAGGCAACAATCTTCCATTTGGGCAGACTTTCGACCATCGTGTCACTGCACACACTGAGCCGACTTTTGAACGAGCGGCCGTATGTCGGCTGTTTGAGCCGATTATTGGACGAAAACAGTGTAGTGTGTACCTAGCTTTAGACACGTCAGTCAGGAGACCTGAAACTTGCGGGTGCTCAATCACTGGTGGAAGTTACAAACTAATAGTGATGACCATCAACTTAGATACCTGTATAAGATGTGTCTTTTTTTTTATATGCAATTTCCATCCTCGTTTTAGACAGAAATTGCATCCAGTTCTATATGAGGCCCGTTATTTGTAGAAGATATTGCTCTAAGCACCCGGATAACTACTCTAATTTACTGATCTGAGCCTTGGTTGTTACTTTGATGAGTCACGGAAGAAGTAAAAGAGTTTTCCAGTTTGCCTAATTGTTGCCTGGAGCAAATAGTTAAAAAGAGGGGATGTTTCCCCCTATTAGGTTGCCAGTGTTCACCCTTTCACCCTGTATCCCTACAGGTAGCTGGGATTTCCATATCTCCAATCTCCCTAACAATCCAACCCCCTCCCTGGCCCAAAATAAAGACAGTTTATTTTCTCTGGCCTTTGAAGGCCTAATTAGGAGCAGATCAAATGATAGGGATCAAATATTCACCTTCTCACCTCAGACCTCCTACTGTATTGGATAATCTGCCTGGGACCACACTGCCACTGGCAGAGCAGGAATGGTGATTTTAGGGGCTTACACCCTGGTCGGTGTTTCTGTCTGTAATTACAAACACATAGTGACACACACAGTATAAAACTATGTAAATATTTGGATAGCTCCTCTGATTACAGTTCTATGACTAAAATGACATGAAAAGTATTTGTGGTTTATGTGAGTAGTTTTACAGGTTATAAACATAAAAACATAAACATGCAACATAAACTGTGTATACACTCTGTGCATCACTATAAAATAATTCATGTTCTATTGCCATTACCCATGTACAAGTATATAGAGAGTTATGTACCTGAATATAAACATAGTGGACTGGACAAAAACCTTTAAAGTGACTTAACGCTAGCTCATGTTATGTTAAACCATCGCAAGTTATATTTACTTTATATGCCTAAATACTTACATTGAACCATTCTTACTAGAATACATTAATAATGCAATATCTAAATAGTGCATATAATAAAAATATGTATATTGCATAATTTATTTTAACTGTGTACAAACTATAAAGAATCTACCTGTAACTCGTGCATTCATTAAAATGTGTTAACAATCGATCGTTATAATAGATCTAATAGACTAGCATATACTAGCTCGTGTTGTGTTCCCTCCTTATTTTCAGTCTAGGGTATTTGTGTTAGGATAGCAGTCCAGAATATCCCGTGTAACCATTATAATAAGGCGCTGATGTATCTAAACATACAGAGAATGCAATATAAATGTATAGGACAGTTTGGATGTGTTACTTCTGCATCACATAAACACTACGCAACAGAGATAGCGTCGCTTTTATACTCCATGTACAATTCATTTACGATTATTTATTACACATATCTTATCGAACGTGATATTTAGTTGTGCATGGATTCCCAACCTGGGAATAATATTTGTACACTAATGGTGTTTTTTTTCAAATGAATGGACCGGGGTGGACTGAATCTCACTCCATGTATTTAGATAGACAGTAAGGTGGGCATCTCTAGCTCAATTATTCACCAGGTCCCCACCCCTGCTATTAGCACTGGGACAAGTGACATGGGAAGCTGAGCCCGGAACGTATCGATTAACCTAAGGCTGTGTCACAGAAGCGGTTTATCACCGGTCTATTCATCAACCAGCCGGATATCGCACGGCTGCAGGGGGCACAAGGTGTGAAAAGACCTATGCCAATAGTTGGAGATTAATAAACTAGGTACATGCGGCGATTATCACTATTTTTCCATGTAGACGTGTTTTCATTGAGACTACATATGATCCAAACATACCTCAACTAAAAAAACTTAACTTGGAGCAGAACTATTCTCCACTCATAGAATTGCGATTGTGCCGCAGTAAATAAGTGTAATTAAGTACACCAAAATACAATAATGTAGAACCACTGGACACCTGTTATCTCAGTGCCGTCAAATAATTCAGCGCCATTGAGTAAACCTGTATACAGCTCAAGACTGATTTCAATGACTATCACTGTACATCACTGAAATAACTGTTATGTAGTATCACTGTATACCACTGAAATAACTGTTATGTAGTATCACTGTATACCACTGAAATAACTGTTATGTAGTATCACTGTATACCACTGAAATAACTGTTATGTAGTATCACTGTATACCACTGAAATAACTGTTATGTAGTATGACTGTACATCACTGAAATAACTGTTATGTAGTATCACTGTACATCACTGAAATAACTGTTATGTAGTATGACTGTACATCACTGAAATAACTGTTATGTAGTATGACTGTACATCACTGAAATAACTGTTATGTAGTATCACTGTACATCACTGAAATAACTGTTATGTAGTGTCACCGTACACCACTGAAATAACTGTTATGTAGTATGACTGTACACCACTGAAATAACTGTTATGTAGTATCACTGTACATCACTGAAATAACTGTTATGTAGTATGACTGTACATCACTGAAATAACTGACTGTTATGTAGTGTCACTGTACACCACTGAAATAACTGACTGTTATGTAGTATCACTGTACATCACTGAAATAACTGACTGTTATGTAGTGTCACTGTACACCACTGAAATAACTGACTGTTATGTAGTATCACTGTACACCACTGAAATAACTGACTGTTATGTAGTGTCACTGTACACCACTGAAATAACTGACTGTTATGTAGTATCACTGTACACCACTGAAATAACTGACTGTTATGTAGTGTCACCGTACACCACTGAAATAACTGTTATGTAGTGTCACTGTACACCACTGAAATAACTGACTGTTATGTAGTGTAACTGTACACCACTGAAATAACTGTTATGTAGTATCACTGTACACCACTGAAATAACTGTTATGTAGTGTCACTGTACACCACTGAAATAACTGACTGTTATGTAGTATGACTGTGTGCTATGGAGTACCAGTGTACACCTTTCAGATATCTATGATGTGTTCCTGTTCTTTACCCAATACGCTGCAAGTGTATATTTAAATCCATGTCATTTAATTCTCCTATGTCTGTTTCATTGCCTCCTGCCTCACTCTGTACCAGTCACCTGTTCCACCTAATGCCCACGCGTGTTAGTGTTTCACGTTTACATGCTAAAGTTTCTAATTGTGTTTTTGCATTAATGAAAGGTCCCCTGGCCTGCAGCAATGTGTGGAACCTGGGTGTCTCTGAGTGTCACCCATCCCCGCGTGTTTCGGGGTGTCTCTATGTAACTGATCCCGTGGAGAATCATTTACAAGCACTTGATCTATCCCCCTTGCTCAATTCTCCTCATTATTTATTAGCCTTCAAATTGTTCCTAGTCCTTTGACATCCAATTTACAAGTTTGGGGTCTGTTTTGTCCTGTCCTTTGTCCCGCAGAAAGAATCCGTGTTGGGGAAGCTTTGAAAAGCCAAACATGAGAGGCAGGCTATGAAAGAGGAGAGGGCTGGGGTCTTTTGATTCCTGCGGGAGAGTCAATAGTTACTTTACATAATTGCAGGAGAGAGTTTCAAAGCCACAATCACAAGGACCCCCCTCTCATCCAGAAGTCTATTGGGGCTTTCAGCCACATATAAAGGGGGATGAATACACTCAGGCAGAAAGATGGAGCTTTCATGTTTTGCAAGTTGCAGATTGCTGTGTCCAGATGGGGGAGAGGACACAAACCCCCTTTGTTGTCCCCGAGGGGAGTGCTCTCACCCCACCCCACTCAGGACACTTCCCCAACGTTTGGCACTGGAAGGACTGAGCGAGCAAACAAAATAAGTGGCCATAAATAAATACAAGAAGGAGGGGACTTGGAGCCCTGAACCTCCCTACAAGGAGTGGGGACAAAAGCACTGAGTGTCCGGGTTGATCTGTAGGGTCTGGGCTGGGGGAATGGGACAGCTTGTAATGAGTTGGGAATGGACTGTATTATCTAAATGGAGATTCAACTACCCTTGGGAAACCCCCATACAAAAAAAACCTACAGCATAACCCCCACACAGAAGCCTTCCCCATCAGATGGGCATACAGGAAGAGACAGGCAGGAATCAGCCCCTGACAGAATGACACAGATCACTAACGTGTGATAACGTCCTATGGTCTCCAGTGCACAATCCATCTGCCATGAATCCCGCAACAACACTTCAGTCAGTGTCGCCTGTAACCTGTTTAGTAGACAGGACAATAACCCAACTCACATGTGCACAAATATATAGTATGTTGCATGCAAAACAATATACACTGATGCTGAATTATTTCATTTTATTCACTGCGGTGAAATTCCAAACCTCTCTCCCCACCTAATATATCTATATATATTTTTGTTTTAAAAGCAATGCGATCTAGTTTACAATTCACTGTAACAGAGTGGAGCTGTGTGGATGCATCACCTGCCAGCGCTACAGACAGGCAGAGCTAACGCCTGAAAATCTATTGATATCATCATTTCATTCTACAATAGATCGGTCAGAGGGAGAAATCATTTTATTTCATGTTGAGCGACGGCTTTATAAAATGTTAACGCTCTACTAAGCGCGAGAAATGTAATATAATTTAACACAAACATAAATAATATATATATATATATATATATATATATATATATATATATATATATATATATATATATATACGCCCGCACGCACATATTATACACACACCTATCATGAAAAACGGGAAAATACACTAGCGCAAATAATATAGTAACAAAGTTGTGTTTACATAAATAAGTATATGATACAATTATAGATATAGTGATACAAATATAGTAGTATATACAAGTATAGTAGCATGGTAATGAAAAGTTTGTGGTGTTGTAATAGACTTAAGGAAGGAGAGACAAAAGTTTTAAAAGTAACAAACAGGAAAAGAAGAAATAAATAGGTATTAGTTAGATACCGAAGAACATACGGAACGAATAACCCCAATCATGCGCAAATTTTTTTTATATATATATATATATATATATATATATATATATACACACACACACAAAATGCATTGTATTGATGTATGGTTGTGGTTCTGCCGGCAGCTGCTAACATCTACCTTTTATCACATCACTGATGATCCGCCCTAGTCAGGTACATTCTATAATGTGTGGAACCAATATAGACAAATATTTAATTACATTATACGACCATAAGGTATAATTCATCTGTAATAGCTCTCCATTAACTATTGTCTTTTATGTAAAACATAGCCAAGATCTTGTGTTTATGCTCCAAATATTAAGAATAAATTCCCCCAAAATGTAATGTATACAGGTCAAGTCGAATTTATTTTTATGTAATTTAATTTAGCTGATTCTGACAGTCTTAAATGTTGTTAGGAGAACAGAGACGTGACAGATTAGACAGACCAGTATTATATAAAGCTCAGAATATAATTGTGGTACATATGCCCCATTAAAATTAATTAATACACATACATATATCGTGTTTATATAAAGCATGTACAGAATACATCATTATAAGCGATAGATAGATAGATAGATAGATAGATAGATAGATAGATAGATGATACGCAAATCAAGTGGGATACATGAACACAAAGCGAATTTTATACATTTAGTGATATGCACACGATATATCTTTTATTTTAGCATTAATGCCAAATTATAGTATCTACATAATCTCTAATTAGTCTATTTGTTTTAGATAAGGACATATTAAACGCGAACCCCATGCATCTTGAATATGAGTAGTATATACGGAATACGCGGAACAGTCCGCACACAGTATATACTTTTCTTATGTCACTTCTTCATCAGCAAATACAAACAAACAAACAACTCGTAGCTGTAGTTTATGGAAAGGGTTTTGTTGGCGGCATTATTGCTACCATTGGGGGTGAAGACATAGGACATATATGTGTAAGGAGAGTTGGAGCTATGGACATGGGTTAGGGTGACAGAATATTCCCACTTATTAGTGAGGGACATATCTGATCACAGTCCCCCCATCAGCACTTTATTCTGACACTCTCTGAGAGGTGTGAGATGGGTTAGGTCTGTGGACACACGCCTCCTTCGGTCAACCAGCCAATCACGATCAAGGATTCGGCCCACGTGACCGAGGGAAGGTTCTAAAACCTGCCAAAATGTGAATGGGAAATAGGAGCACAGTTTGTAGCTGCTGAAACCCGGGAGAGAGGAGGCTGCACATTTAGGTCACCCAGAGATCTGACACTTTGAAGAAGATACAGGAAGATATCTACCTACGGTGTCACCAGACATTGTACACTGACTGTGAAGACAGCAGGACCTAGAGGGATCTGCACTACCAAGTCACTCAGGGAACAAGTGAGGACTCAGCTATACACCTGACACTCAGGAAAGGTGGACATCGGACATACAGACAACGAGCAGCAGCAGAATACAAAGAGAGAACTCCACACCCAGACAGGGGGCCGCTATACAGAAGGGGAAGGGGGTGAAGATACAGGAGAAAGAGAGGAACGAACATTGTAAAGTTATTCAACGAGGGCACCCAGCATAGGAGACAGGAAGACCCGAAGATATACATACAGCACCGGACCCCTATAGTCAGAGCCATACAGACAAGTGGCATTAGTACACAACATAACAAAGCGTCTCGTCCACCCACAGACACTAAGTATCAATTAGTGTCACCAGAGGAGAACCAGTGTGTGACCCCGCCTGATCTAATGAACACAGACTAATTTCAGTTTCCCCTGTAGTCTGGAAGACTCCAGTTAGTGTGCACAGGTCCCTGGACTCACATAGACATCTGCTCATACTAGATCACTGGGACTCATTCAATGGACGCTATGACCAGCTAAGGGTCTTTTTCTGCCAAGAAACCACACAATTCTCCGTGCCCTTCTCAGGGTATATACCTATTCTTTTCTAGCCTCCTATTGCCATCAAGTAGCTTATATGAGTGCAGCTTTCCAGCCTCCTCTCATGATGATGCAGCGTCCCTTGGGCAGCAGTACAGCTTTCAGTATAGACTCACTGATAGGGAGCCCACCTCAGCCCAGTCCTGGACACTTCGTGTATACAGGATACCCTATGTTCATGCCATACAGGCCTGTGGTTTTGCCACCTCCTCCCCCTCCACCACCGGCACTGTCCCAGGCCACCCTGCAGCCAACCCTTCAATCCACACATCCCCATCACCAGATCCCTAGTCTGCCCAGCGGATTCTGCTCCAGCCTGGCACAGGGCATGGCACTCACTTCCACACTCATGGCCACCCTACCGGGCAGCTTCTCAGCTTCATCTCAGCACCAAGAAGCGGCCAGGAAGTTTGGAGCCCAAAGTCTGCAAGGTGGATTCGAGAAGAGTGATGGAGGTCAGTCGGATGGAGAGGACACAGGCAAATCTTATGTCACCAAAGAGGGAACCTTATTGCCTTTTGCTGCCTCAGAAGCTTCTTTAGGTAAGTGACCAAACTTTTCAATTTGTAACCACGAAATTCTCTGTTTACATAGCATGTCACAACAACACCCGTGTGCTAATATAATGAGGCATTTTATATATATATTTAAATGTTGTATGCATGTTGTATGGAATATCTAATCACATGTTGCACGATTTATGTGGCTGTGAATTAATTAGTAACCATATAAAGGGTAATTAGATTCATTTATCCCGCTGTCATACACAGTAAAACACACAATATTTCAACTAGAGACTGTACACATTGCATCGCAAATTTCGAAAATACACAGTGTTAGTTCATGTTAAATTAGAGAATATGGGGACAAAAGTATTAACCATGATTTTAATAAAGAAACAATGTAGCCATATAGGTTAGTACAGAAGGCTCAGCTTGTTACTAATTTAGCAACAAGACCACAAGTCATGAACAAAGTATTTTCGTTTTGATTATGCTAATTATATCTGGAGAAAGGACATTTTTTAATGTTAGTATCAGTCCTAGAATTGTAGTTATATTTAGTTAATTAATATTAATGTTCGCTACAAATATTTAAGCGAAGAAATTGTAACGAACCAGATGCAAAATGAATTACAATCCACTTATTTTCATCGGTTACCGGACCAAATAATGCGTCAGGTATTCGATTTTATTATTCAGTTTTCTTTTGGAGGATTTTGGCGATCTAGATGTAACAATAAACACTTTTTGTGGCATATGTCTGTATGCACAACAGCGATCCTAATTTGCCATCACGCGCAATAAAAAATGTGAATGTGATAAAATAGGAATCAAAATATGTTTGTTTTTAACTCATGTAATTGTTTATTAAGCCAGCTAAACACACTTCTGAATTTATTCCTGTTAATTCAAACGTAAGCGGCAAAGGCTATATGCTTGTAGTACACGTCTTACGGGATTTAAAAACCTGTGGGGATATATGTACACATATATATATATATGGAAATACTTGTATGTAATCGTATCTGCGACCTTATGAAGGCGAGATCATCGTAATAAAATATTTACAATGAATTTCTTAGTAATATACATTTATTTAAGATATGATTGACATTTTAAACACATTTGGCGCAATCAACGTTTTGTTCATAAATTCATGTTATTAATCTGCATTTTTCATTTCCCATATATATAGTAATACATAAGTAATACCTAGTCTATCTACACAAAGGAATAAAGGAATATATTTTATACATAGTGTATATTCCATATATATATATATATATATATATATATATATATATATATATATATATATATCTATATATCATATCATATCTATCTATCTATCTATATATATATATATATATATATATATATATATATATCGGAGTCAGGTCAGTCCTTCATCACAATAATTTTTCAGGAGTTTCTGGTCACGAGTGGAATGAAAAGATCTGTTCGCATTATTTACTTAATAGTTTATGGCGAAAGTATAATCTGAATTATACAGAAAAGTATCAAACCGTTTTTTTAATGTGTATCGTTAATGTGGAATATTATTGCTAATATATTATATATTGATTCACTTTGATATGTGGGTGATTGTTCTATAGATGTGTATGGTTTGTATATATGATGTTTATCCTCTTGTGCATGTTGTTCAGGTGCTGTCCGGGGCCAGGGGAAGGAAGATCCAGGGAAAGAGGAGGATGTGAAGGGGAAGGAGGACTCCTACCTGATGGACAGTGACCTGGACTACAGCTCAGATGATAACATTTCCTGCCAGACAACCCACAAAGAAGAGGACACCCCGGAGGAGAGCCCCCAGAACCCCAACCCTTCCAGTAACAGCACCTCTACCGGCAAGAACCGGCGGCGGAGGACGGCCTTCACCAGTGAGCAGCTCCTGGAGCTGGAGAAAGAGTTCCACTGCAAGAAGTACCTGTCGCTCACCGAGCGCTCCCAGATCGCACACGCCCTCAAACTCAGCGAGGTCCAGGTGAAAATCTGGTTCCAGAACCGCAGAGCCAAGTGGAAGAGGGTCAAGGCTGGCAATGCGAACTCCAAAACCGGGGAGCCCTCCAGAAACCCCAAAATCGTGGTGCCCATCCCAGTCCATGTCAGCAGGTTCGCCATCAGGAGCCAACACCAGCAGCTGGAGCAGGCTAGACCCTGAACTGATGTCAGACTGACCACTGGCAACAGACTGCAAGTTTGTGGTTCCCATCTCCAATGTAGACTGAAATGGGAGCCGGTAACTATTTATTACGGCAGGAGAGCTGCCTGGACAGAAGGACCCGGTGGCTGCTCTGGACCTTATCACAGGCTCGTGTCTCCTTCTCCGGGACACGTTCAGCCCATTTGGGACAAAACTTTTCCGGCCCCTGCATTTTTTTGTGCGGGACAAGAGTCCACTTTGGATGAACTGATGTCCTCGTTTAGCTCACTTGAGCTTCCGTTATGTTGTGATTAATTTATTCAGTGTAGCATATTTCTCTTAAATTATACATTTCGACAAAAAAAATCCCAGTCTTGTGAAATCTAAAATGTCACTAATAAATAATCCCACTCGGCCAGTTTGGGAGATGTGGGGTCATTTGAGAGGGTGTGTGGACAGGTCCTGGCTAATCTCCCTTCATCCCCTCTGAGACTCATTTTGTCAAATGTGATCTGTGTGATGTGTAGGGGGGGTTGGCGAGAGAAGGGCTGTGTGGGATTTAATAGCGCAGGACATGTGGGGTCTGTTGGACAAGAAATAAATGAATGTACATTTTCTTTCTGAGAGATTATTTAATTGCGGAAGGTTGGAAGTGTCATCTGTGCAGTAAACGTGTCTGTCGCCCAGGGGAGAGGTGCTAAATCCACAATTAGGGCATGTTTCCAGGGCGCAGGTTTGTGGGCTGGGGGGATGAGGCTTTTTATCACGGGTAGGAGCAGATTCATAATTGTTACAAAGTAACCGGCAGATCAGACCAAGAACAGTGGTTTGGATGTTGAGGCCTGGGATCTGTCAGGTTATTTGTGGCAATTGTACAAAGTGAGTCGGGATCCCAGCAAGAAGCAGGCAGGGTCATCTCTATCCATGTCACTTCATGCCATTGCTTGGATGTGCTGCTAACCAGCTGAATAGCAGATAAAGGGAGGACGGAATCAGCTCTGGTGTGGAGTCCGTTTTATTACCATGTTCTAAGGGGGCTTTTTTCTCACCAGACGTGGTTTCTGCAGGGATTTCTCACTCCACCGTGTTTGATTATAGTAATTAAATAACCAGAATGAAAGCAAAAACATAGGAGTGAATGGGCTGTATCTATTGTAGCTAAGAAATCCAGTTAGGCATATATCTATTATATATCTATAGAAGCACACACATACCTGTGTAGATCAGTAGATAGATAGATGTCCAGATACATATTATATACACATACATATGTTGGTGAGAGGAGGTGAGAAAGATGGAGAGGATCAAGGCAGTTAACACCCACTTAATATAAATTATTCACATGGGAAATCATACACACAATACTGTATAATTAGATACTAGATAAGTACATGTGTGAGTAAGCATGTACATGGGACAGCAAATGATTTATACAGGAAATGTAATGATAGTACTGAAATTGCTTTATTAAAACATGTGAATTTATTCATTTCTGTAGAAGCAGTCTTCTGCTGCATTTACTGAGGGTCTAGAACATCCAATTTACAATGTAAATGAAGAGAATCTATAAAGCATGTGGTACATCAAATGTCTGAAATTTAGACAATGTCAACATTATCCACATATGTGTAGATTATCCTGGTACATGTAGATAATGTCAAATAAATACATCCACATGACATTTTTCCAAGCAATAATAACCTGCCCATTTCTGTAAAAAAAAAGAGTGTTAATGTTGGGGGATGTGGGCAGGGGTTAGAATTTAAACCATTATTATCCCATTCATTTTTTTGTCCAGCATTGTTTTCCAAATCAAAGAGGTCCAAATAAAAAAATCCCTGTTTAGCCACAACTAAAACACTCTTACCCGCAGTAGTTTACTGGAGATACAAATCACCAGCACTGAACTATTTGAATTAGACTTATTGCACATTCTTCCAAGTGTACTTGAATAATGTAAAAATAATCTATTTTTTATCATTATCCACAATCAAATACATAAAAGAATAATATATACTTGTCAGGGACACATAACCACAAGAAAAATAGATAATAGCATTGTGTTACTTTAGAACTTGCATTTTTGTATTATCAAATAATGGAAATAGAACTCAAATGCTTCACAGAAAATATTTATTTATCTTTCATAATGTATGCTTGGAGCACATGCAGAGTGTGGAAATGAAAAACACGCTTAAGACGCACACTTGACCATTAAAAACATATGCACACTTATAATGTCACACATTATAGACATGTACGTAGCCAATGGTGAAGCGATACAGACTATGCTGGTGCTATATAAATAAATGATAATAATAATAATAATAATATCCATACTACATTCCCGTTAGCTTTGTTCTCCTGACACAATTAGCTCACACATCCATTTAGAAGTTTCTCACATCCCCTGTTAAACTACAGTTAAAGTATCATTTTATTGCTACAATGGTTTTGTAAACAGGTGCAATCGGGAATGGTGGGGGTTTGTTTGTGAACAAATATCTGAAATAGCAATCTACTCTATGCAAAAACTGCAGCTTGGGCTATTAAATGTAGCAAATGTAATTCTAACATTTATTAAGAAAGGCTTCCACTAGCTGCTGGCAGCTTGGGCATGATTCTATAATGTGTGCCCTGACTAGTTCTGTCCGTGGCAAAGTAGTATTGAGTAGTCTGCCTATCCCTCACCTTAATGAACAAATATGGTACATTTAGTTTAAAATTGTAGGGAAAATCGAGCTAGGCAGCAACTTTCAACCTTGTAGGTTAGCCTGACTATTTGGCATTATGAAAAGGAAATTATAAAGTCAGAACAATCTAGACTAAAATTGTCCCTTTGCAGTCAAATGACAAAAAAGTACCTGTACTGTTATATTTATGGAGACGTTACTGTTATCTCATATATACATTTTGTTATTCATGCAGTAAAACAGTCCTAAACATACAAACACATAGACATATAAGACTCACAATTCACACAAAATGTAATACTACGGATACATCAGCAACCAAAGAAAAGGTTAAGAAAACTTCTGGTTACACATTTATAATTACAAATCACAGTCGCTATATATATATATAATCCATACATTCTGTTACTAAGCATCAAACACATCAGTAGGTGCAAATTAGTGTATGTTTTAATCTCTTATGTATTAATTTGGAATAACTTCCCCTCATCTTCATCATCATCATTTATTTATATAGCGCCACTATATCTGATGTCCAGCTAGGAAGAAGCAACAGAGCTATTACAAATGTACATAAAGAGCGATAAGTCCATGAAACCTTCCACTGGCTGTGGTATAGAATAATACAGTATAATGATAGAATAAAACGGGAGAGAAATGAGGCCATGCTTTGGTCTAAAGTAAACATGCAAATGGACTGATTAGACAGGCCTAATGGTTATTTTATAATGTCAAATTCTGTAGTTAACGCTATTACACCGAACTATTGATAAAAAATTAAATACAGAAAACTCCCGTCTGATTCACTGTGTGGTGTGAAACATTCACCAATCCAGGCAAAATACACACAAACTAACACACGGAGTTACAGAACACAACCCACTTGTACATAGCATACACAGTGCAGCCCTCACATGTGACAGTGTGATCAAAGGGTTTGATACGGTACTGTAAAGGAAATAATTCCACTCATTGTTGGTGCGGAGTTAGGCAACAAGCAGAAGAGGCCGGAAATCACAGAACATTGAGTGGACAAGGGAACCAAAGTTTGACAGCCACCACGAAGTAGGCCCCGCAATAAGTGGAAGAAGTAAGGGTTAATTGGGCAATGATATCAGAGGTGATTGTTGACCAAGAGAGAAGAGCAGCGAAAAGAGGTAAAGAAATCTGGGGGAAGGCGGTGGGTAAAGTGTTAACTATGAATAAAGGTGAAACATTTCAAGACATGTTATAAGGGGCAGTGACAAACCAGTCTGCATAGTGATGTTGGGAGAGGTAGGGAATAAGCAGCCAGTCTATAGAGGGTAAAATAGTAAAGCATCCTGCAGAGAGATAGCAAGATGTGCAAAGAGCTAGTATTTATCTGAGTGACATGTGGGAGAGTGCTATGGTGAGCTGTGGTCAGGCCGCCTAAGGGGTTACAGCCAGACATAGGGGAGATCCAGTCTACAGAGAGAGGTGTTAGGGGAGAGCCAGCCTGGAGAGGGGGCAGGGAGAGGGGAGTGGGTGCTGGAGAGGGCCTTGATCCTGCACTGGAGAGGCAGAGAGAAGATAAACAAGTGGAGGGGTTTGATTGCAGCCATCATCACAGCTTTCATTTGGCTGCCTAATGAGTCACATCACAGGCAAAGAGAAAAATTGTCACTGGCCCAGGCGCTAATGAATTTTTTTGCAAATTGTAATCAAGGCAGGGCCGTCTGAGGCTGCTGATTAATGGGACTCGGGGGGTTTGGGCTCTCCCCATCCCGTCCTCCCCGCACTAAATTAACAGCAACTTGTCTGAGCTTCAAATTAACTCTCAATGATTAATCCTGATGGGAGCTGTGAAGAATAGCGCCTGCTAATAGCTCCTGGCCCCTGGTGCTGCTTTCTATTAATTCCCATCCCTTTAGCTGCTCCAGCCCGGGGCCAGGGCTGCTCTGCACCATATTTGTTGCTCCCATAAATTATTATTTACATCTGCAGATCAAATCATAGAGGGGGGGCCAGGGGCAGCTGCCGATCCCCCGCAAGAGCCCAAGGGTTTTTATGACCAACACCTAATTTCAATCAAAAGGTCACACATTTCTTCTTAAATGTATTTTGGTCTTTTATGTGTCATTATATGACCCACAAAAATGCCCATACTGTATTAGTTGAGTAATTCATATTTGTACACGTACGTAATGAATTTCCTTGTTCATACAGGCAAACATTATATATGTGAATGTGCGGTATGAAACAGGTTCATTCACATATATGTAAAATATATAAATATATGTAGAACAAGGCCAGACTCACATGCTAGAACGTGGAGCTTGTCTAAAATGGTCAAATTTATCTTTGCGCATGTTCTAGAATTCTAAAACATGATGGGCCTGATTCATTCAGGACAGGGAAGGAAAAAAAGGAGTAATTTTGCACCTTGGCAAAACCATGTTGCATTGGAGGGGGAAGTACATTTAAAATGTGAGGACAGGTTTATAGTTGGGGGTAGGGCATAACCTAGATCAACTTTAAATGTCAGCATAAAAATAAAGGGCCTGATTCATTAAGGATCTTAACTTAAGAAACTTCTTATTTCAGTCTCCTGGACAAAACCATGTTACAATGCAAGGGGTGCAAATTAGTATTCTGTTTTGCACATACATTAAATACTGCCTGTTTTTTCATGTAGCACACAAATACTTGATAGCTTATTTGTACACTGAAATTTAAAGTTGATATTTGTGTGCTACATGAAAAAACAGTCAGTATTTAACTTGTGTGCAAAACAGAATACTAATTTGCACCCCTTGCATTGTAACATGGTTTTGTCCAGGAGACTGAAATTAGAAGTTTCTCAAGTTAAGATCCTTAATGAATCAGGCCCAAAGTTATCAAGTATGTGTGTGCTACATGAAAAAGCAGCCTGTGTTTTCCTTAAGTGCAAGATAATAAACTAATTTACACCCTTTGCATTGCAACATGTCATGAGTTAAATTTCCGACCATGGCCTTATCTGTGTGGAGTTTGTATGTTCTCCTCGTGTTTGCGTGGGGTTCCTTTGGGTGCTCCGGTTTCCTCCCACACTCCAAAAACATACTGGTAGGTTAATTGGCTGCTAACAAATTGACCCGTGTCTGTCTGTGTGTGTGTGTCTGTGTGTGTGTTAGGGAATTTAGACTGTAAGCCCCAATGGGGCAGGGACTGATGTGAGTGAGTTCTCTGTACAGCGCTGCGGAATTAATGGCGCTATATAAATAAATGGTAATAATAATAATAATAATAATGACAGACGTATCCATCTATTTTATCTAAACTTGGGTGGAGCCAGATGCAACAACTGAAAGCATTTTCAGTATGATCTTTACTTAATTCAAAATGTACAGTTGTGACTGACGGTATTTTAAGTCATACTCTCCCGGAATGTCTGGGAGACTCCTGAATTCTGGGTAGGTCTCCTGGTATCCCGGGAGATTAGGTCAACCTCCCGCATCTGCCTACTTCCTAGAAGTGGACAGAATTAGAGCCGCAATGACGCGATTATTCCAGGAACTCCCGGAGGGGCACTTGAAAAAGTAGACGAGTATGGTTTAGGTTTTCGAAATTCAGCTCTTTCTGCCCTGATTTAAAAAAAAACCAACAAACTACAAAACTTTTCTGTGGATATACAGAAATCCAATTGGAAAAGACAAGAAAAAGTTTACATTTTGCTGAGTTTAAGGAGTGGCTAGAACAGGCGTTTGACGCAGCTGTCCAGTAGGGATTATGTTGGCCAATTTGGCAGATAAATTCCATGTTTGAACCCTTAGGCAAAAGCAATTCAGTTAGCAAACAATCAGCTGAGAATCTATTAGATTAAGTTGGGTATGTCCTTTTGGACAAGGATTGTGCGCAGTCATCAGCCGGCCGACTGTATGGGCCCCATCTGATGTTTTGACATGACTGCAAAATAACGGGATCTGCCAATGTGATCATTGCACAGGTGTAAACAGTTTAATGTTTTTAAATATCTAAAAGTTATTAAACATTCAAATTGAATTTTGAAGTTAAGCTCTATGGAAATAAAGAAGCCCAGCTCAAAGGCCCAACACTAGCACAAACACTTGTCACGGCTGCATTTTGCTTTATTTTTGCATTTTTTGTTTGTTTGGGCATATTGTATTTGATGGCCACACTTATATACACACATACCTGCCAACACTTCCAATCCACACAAAAAACGCCATGATTTGCCACCCTGGATCCCATAACGATCCACACATCAATAAAAATTGGTGCAATCATACCATAAACATGCATGGCCTGATTCATTAAGGATCTTAACTTGAGAAACTTCTTATTTCAGTCTCCTGGACAAAACCATGTTACAATGCAAGGGGTGCAAATTAGATTTTGTTTTGCACATAAGTTAAATACTCACTGTTTTTTCATGTAGCACACAAATACTTGATAGCTTATTTGTACACTGAAATTTAAAGTTGATATTTGTGCACTACATGAAAAACAGTCAGTATTTAACTTATGTGCAAAACAAAATCTAATTTGCACCCCTTGCATTGTAACATGGTTTTGTCCAGAAGACTGAAATAAGAAGTTTCTCAAGTTAAGATCCTTCATGAATCAGGCCCGCAGTCTTAAGTGTAGCTCCCTGTGTGAGTCATCCCTTGTCATGTATTAATGTCATTATAGTCCGTGTACTTGTGATTTTATTCTGGTTCTTGGCGTTATATTGACTACACACCTTTGGCTATGGGCCCTGACCTATCAGTCTAGAGAAAAGCTAGGCTCTGTGGCCCTCCATCCACTTTTATCCGCTTTATTTTTTCTATGTGGTGGTTCTAACAAACTACCGCTTCTCAGCGCTTTGCTATATTTTTTTAAAAGCTCCAATTTTATTAAAGACAAAACCTGGGGGTAAATGTATCAAAGTCCGTTTTTGCCTTGTAAAGGCAAACTTGCCTTTACAAGCCATCGCCTCTTTAAATTTTAGCTGCAGAGACGCCGATCTCCTGCGAGATGAAAAAAACGGACTTTGATACATTTACCCGTTGGTGGGCTTTGTCTTTAATAATTTTTAAAAATTACAGAAAAGTGCTGTTTGGCGGGAACCACCGCTTAGTATATATACCTCTTAGTCTTGTTGTTCAAATAAGAAAACAGTGATGACATGTAACAATTTGTTTTTTAACCATCTCTGACTTCATAATGAATTGAAAATTGAACAAGAAAAATGCTACTAGCTGCAGAACAACAACTTGTGCTAGACATGTCACAAATAGAGAGGTTGACAGAATTGAGACTCTTTGGGTACATTATCATGCAGAATTGTACATCCACCTATGGTGTGTTCCACTTGGCCGCTTATAACAATTGTAATCAATTCATATCATAAACTGCTTAATAATACTCATGGTATTTGTAGCAAAGATCAGATAGACCACAAATGCAGCCTGCTTTGTATTAGGTCTATCTACTCTTTTATTGTTAAAGTGATAATTATCGGTAACTATTAATGTCTATATTTACAAGCAATGGGGCACTGGAGGGAAATGCATTGGGGTTGGGTGGATGGGGGCTGCCTGTGACTATAAGATGTTTCTCTTACTGTAACTATGGTGCTGGGACCCATGGTGGCTTATGTCGCAAACTTCTCAAATCTGCTTCTGATCTACCCCTAGCAAGTCATGTTCTAGGAATTTATATCTGTGGGGAAAAGATAATTACTGAACTTGTTAGATGAATTCACCTGTTTTATGAAATCCTGAAAATATGACCTGTTTTGAAAGTCTACAGTAGAAGTTGCATAGTTTTACCTTGTAGTCCAATCTCATAAATACTCTAATCACTATGGGCCTGATTCATTAAGGAACTTAGGTAATAATTTGAGTAAGTTTTCTGGACAGAACCATGTTACACTACAAGGGGTGTAAATAAGTTTATTATTTTACACATAAGTTAAATACTGGCTGTTTTTTCATGTAGCACACAAATACTTGATAGCATTATTTGTACTCTGACATTTAAAGTTGATATTTGTGTGCTACATGAAAAACATCCAGTATTTAACCTTATGTGCAAAATAATAAACTAATATGCACCCCTTGCATTATAACATGGTTTTGTCCAGGAGAAAACTTAAGTTAAAAAAATGAGTACTCCTTAACGAATCAGGCCCTATGAGATTAAGAATAGAGTATTCACTGCAGCTATATATGTTTCATATATTTTATTCCACATATATTTCTATACACAGAAAAGTTTTTGCTATAGAATTGAAAATATTAAACATCCAACACCTCCTACTACAATTCTGATGCTACTTACTTCAGTAATAGAGCCACAAGTTTTTAAAAGGGCCTATCAATGAAAAATAGTGAGCCACTGTCATTGTCTGAACAAAGGTAAGCCCCCCCACCCCCATGAAATACAGCTAGAGGGTTAGGGTTGTAGTCATTTATGATTTTGACATTACATGTGGAATGTTTTATACTGAAAAGTGCTGCATATCATTCTGTAAAGTAATGGTGATGTAATGATTTATGCAAACATTATATTCCCTCTTTTACATATTTTCCTTATGCATGCTATGGAAGCATGCCAACTATACCTGGTCACAAATGTTGTAATATGGCGGACAATATTGGGCAAATGGAATGATATTGCAGCTTCTGTGGCCCCCAAAATGACTAATGATCCTAAGAGTCTTTGTTGGGTATTGCAGAAATTATAGTAAGAAGATGATGACAGCAGAAGTTACACGTGTACCTTTAGCAAGGGCAGGCTGGGCTGGGGGGGAATCTGCCACCCGAGCACGTCCCATAGTGGGCTATATTGGGCTAGGTCACTGGGCCACCTGCATTTTTTTACTTTAAAATAGGCTGCTGGAGTCTTGCTCTTCAGGCTAAAATTTGCCAGCCCTCCCCTGATCTTTAGGTTTGGGGACCAGTAGAATAGATCCTTTGGAAAATGTAATGGCCAGGTTTGGGGCCAGTAGAATAGATATATTGGCCAGGTTTGGAGTAAGTAGAATAGATGTAATTGCCAAATTTGAGGACTAGTAGAATAGGTGTAATAGACAGGTTTGGGGACCAGTAGAATAGATGTAATGGCCAGGTTTGGGGACCAGTAGAATGAATAGGTGTAATGGCCAGGTTTGGGGCCAGTAGAATAGATGTAATGGCCAGGTTTGGGGACCAGTAGAAAAGATGTAATGGCCAGGTTTGTAGTCAGAAGAATAGAGGTAATGACCAAGTTTGGGGACCAGTAGAATAGGTGTAATGGCCAAGTTTGGAGTCAGTAGAATAGATGTAATGACCAAGTTTGGGGACTAGTAGAATAGATGTAATGGCCAGGCTTGGAGTCAGTAGAATAGATGTAATGACAAAGTTTGGGGACCAGTAGAATGAATAGGTGTAATGGCCAAGTTTGGAGACCAGTAGAATAGATGTAATGGCCAGGTTTGGGGACCAGTAGAATAGATGTAATAGTCAGGTTTGGGGACCAGTAGAATAGGTGTAATGGCCAGGTTTGGGGGACCAGAAGAATAGATGTAATGGCCTGGTTTGGGGACCAGTAGAATAGATGTAATGGCCTGGTTTGGGGACCAGTAGAATAGGTGTAATGGCCTGGTTTGGGGACCAGTAGAATAGGTGTAATGGCCAGGTTTGGGGCCAGTAGAATGAATAGGTGTAATGGCAAGGTTTGGGGACCAGTAGAATAGATGTAATGGCAAGGTTTGGGGACCAGTAGAATAGATGTAATGGCCAGGTTTAATCTGGTAAAAATATTCTTCTACTTTTGCTTACTTTTCACATTTAGTAGGAACATATGTACTGCTTCACAGTAATAACAGAGTGGCAGGAGAGGAAAATTAATCTTGCCCACTGTTAAAGATGAATTGAAGTGGGGAGAGATAGGTGAAAGGGAAGTCACGGAGAAGGAGGTTGCAATAGTACATGTAGATGGCCAGGTTTGTAGTAAGCAGAATAGAGGTAACGACCAAGTTTGGGGACTAGTAGAATAGATGTAATGGCCAGGTTTGGAGTCAGTAGAATAGATGTAATGACAAGTTTGGGGACCAGTAGAATAGGTGTAATGGCCAGGTTTGGGGACCAGTAGAATAGATGTAATGGCCAGGTTTGGAGTAAGTAGAATATATGTAATTGCCAAATTTGGGGACTAGTCTAATAGGTGTAATAGCCAGGTTTGGGGACCAGTAGAATAGATGTAATTGTCAGGTTTGGGGACCAGTAGACTAGATGTAATGGCCAGGTTTGGAGTCAGTAGAATAGATGTAATGACCAAGTTTGGGGACCAGTAGAATAGATGTAATGGCCAGGTTTGGGGACCAGTAGAATATATGTAATTGCCAAATTTGAGGACTAGTCTAATAGGTGTAATGGCCAAGTTTGGGGACCAGTAGACTAGATGTAATGGCCAGGTTTGGAGTCAGTAGAATAGATGTAATGACCAAGTTTGGGGACCAGTAGAATAGATGTAATGGCCAGGTTTGGGGACCAGTAGAATAGATGTAATTGCCAGGTTTGGGGACCAGTAGAATATATGTAATTGCCAGGTTTGGGGACCAGTAGAATAGATGTAATGGCCAGGTTTGGGGCCAGTAGAATAGATGTAATGGCCAGGTTTGAGGACCAGTAGATTAGATGTAATGGTCAGGTTTGTTGTAAGTAGAATATATGTAATTGCCAAATTTGGGGACTAGTAGAATAGGTGTAATAGCCAGGTTTGGGGACCAGTAGAATAGATGTAATTGTCAGGTTTGGGGACCAGTAGACTAGATGTAATGGCCAGGTTTGGAGTCAGTAGAATAGATGTAATGACCAAGTTTGGGGACCAGTAGAATAGATGTAATGGCCAGGTTTGGGGACCAGTAGAATAGATGTAATTGTCAGGTTTGGGGACCAGTAGACTAGATGTAATGGCCAGGTTTGGAGTCAGTAGAATAGATTTAATGACCAAGTTTGGGGACCAGTAGAATAGATGTAATGGCCAGGTTTGGGGACCAGTAGAATAGATGTAATTGCCAGGTTTGGGGACCAGTAGAATAGATGTAATGGCCAGGTTTGGGGCCAGTAGAATAGATGTAATGGCCAGGTTTGAGGACCAGTAGATTAGATGTAATGGCCAGGTTTGGAGTAAGTAGAATATATGTAATTGCCAAATTTGGGGACTAGTAGAATAGGAGTAATAGCCAGGTTTGGGGACCAGTAGAATAGATGTAATGGCCAGCTTTGGGGACCAGTAGAATAGATGTAATGGCCAGGTTTGGGGACCAGTAGAATAAATGTAATGACCAGATTTGGAGTCAGTAGAATAGATGTAATGACCAAGTTTGGGGACCAGTAGAATAGATGTAATAGCCAGATTTGGGGACCAGTAGAATAGATGTAATTGCCAGGTTTGGGGACCAGTAGAATAGATGTAATGGCCTGGTTTGGGGACCAGTAGAATAGGTGTAATTGCCAGGTTTGGGGACCAGTAGAATAGATGTAATGGCCAGGTTTGGGGCCAGTAGAATAGATGTAATGGCCAGGTTTGAGGACCAGTAGATTAGATGTAATGGCCAGGTTTGGAGTAAGTAGAATATATGTAATTGCCAAATTTGGGGACTAGTAGAATAGGAGTAATAGCCAGGTTTGGGGACCAGTAGAATAGATGTAATGGCCAGGTTTGGGGCCAGTAGAATGAATAGGTGTAATGGCAAGGTTTGGGGACCAGTAGAATAGATGTAATGGCAAGGTTTGGGGACCAGTAGAATAGATGTAATGGCCAGGTTTAATCTGGTAAAAATATTCTTCTACTTTTGCTTACTTTTCACATTTAGTAGGAACATATGTACTGCTTCACAGTAATAACAGAGTGGCAGGAGAGGAAAATTAATCTTGCCCACTGTTGAGGATGAATTGAAGTGGGGAGAGATAGGTGAAAGGGAAGTCACAGAGAAGGAGGTTGCAATAGTACATGTAGATGAGAGAGAGGTATAAGAGCTTTGATAGCATAATGGATGAGGAACGATCTCATCCTGGAAAGTTTAGAAGGAATAAGTGACATGCTTGGGAGAGGGACTGGATGTGGGGAGTAAAGGAGAGGGTGGAGCCAAGGATGACACCCATGCAGGGGACATGAGGAGCAGAGGAGAGCATAGTGTTGTCCAGAGAGAGAGAGAGAGAGAAAGATGTGGGGAGGTTTGGAGGGAAAGAGGGAAGATGGTGAGATATGTTTTAAACATGTTGAGTTTTAGATAACGTGGAGATATCAAATAGCAGAGAGACAACTGTACAAATGAGAATGGAGGAGAAGTTGGAGGTGAAGGACAGGCTTCTTTTTGCCCAGAAATCCTCTCCACTAGACCTCACTTTCACTCATTAGCCTCATGCATGAGACTGATCTGAATGTAGCTTAGTTTCCTGAGTTATATATCTGAGTACTCCTATGAGACATCACACAGTGTCAGTGTGATCAGCAGCAGAAAGCTGCTTATGATTGCCACAGTGAGAATCAGATTGATGCCCCAGAATTTTGTGCACATGGAATGGCATTCTAGTACATTAATGAAACATGCTTAGAGAGGGATCAGTGTGAGGCACAATAAGAGGCATGAGAGAGGGATCAAAGTGAGGGGCAGAGAGAGAGGGCAAAGAGTGTGGAAATCATAGGCATGAGAGAGGGCAGTGATATATATATATATATATATTATTTTTTATAGTGAAATGTTAGGTTTCCTTAGCGAGCACATAAATAGAAACCCCACTATGAATCCTGTGTTTGCCTCTGGAGTTGTATATTTGTATGTCATTAGCATAGAGGTAATAAAGGAGACAGAAGAAGTTGGTTAGTTTATCAAGGAATGACATGTACACGAGGAGGAGCTGGAGGTAGAAACAGAGAAGGAGCAGTTGCACAGGTAGAAAACAGTGTCATGAAGGTCAATGGATTGAATGGTCTGCAGGAGGAGATGTTGGACCACAGTGTGGAAAGTGGCAAAGAGGTCCAGTAGGATAACCAAGGAGATGTGACCTTGGGTTTGGCAGAGAGAAGATCACCGATGACTTTAGTAAGGGCAGTCTCTGTGGATTGGAGCAGGAGCACACTTAGGTGGAGTTTCCAGTTGCCCAGAAACCCCTCTGTGTGGGATTTATCATGTCCTAATGGCAACTTCACAGTATGCTGATGCCATCAGGAGGTGTATGGCCCCTTTAATCCTCCCCTTCATTCACTGAATGACAGGGACTGTACAGCCTATTATTATAGAGCACGACCCTTCTAACCTGCAGCATCATGCAGTGGGAGCCACGTGCTACCTGTTTCTTTAGAGTGGCACTTGAGCAATTTTCCTCCTTTCCTGCTTTCTTCATTCTTCTTCCCCCAACTCCACCCCCATGTATGTATCCTAAAAATACTGTAAGTTGTAATCACTTATCATATTGGTTACCATTCGTGCTGGTTTTTCATGTAGCACACAAATACTTGATAGCTTATTTGTACACTGAAATATAAAGTTGATATTTGTGTGCTAAGTGAAAAAACTGCCAGTATTTAACTTATGTGCAAAATAGAAAACTAATTTTCACCCCTTGCATTGTAACATGGTTTTGTCCAGGAGACTTAAATAAGAAATTTCTTGCCTAAGTTCCTCAATGAATCAGGCCCATAGTCTAACCACTATAGCTCAGTCTATTCTAGCAGCTGTGAGTGTCTTATGCCGATTTGCGGTCTTGAGCTGTTACATCATTGACACATTAATTGTTGATTCAAGTTTTGTTACTTTTTCATTTATCAAACTGATTAGTGTATATAAATTGCTATCTTAGTCTTGGTTCTCACCATCCTGAGATGGCGACAACAAACCAGATATTGTGGCGGTACAAGTACCACTTTGTTACCTATTAAACAGAATTCCCCCCCCCCCCCCCCCCACACACACACACACACAAGCATTCAGAAACCACCCTCTAGAAATCCTGCGTTTGCCCTATGAAGGGGACAGAAGCCAGATTGGAGCGGGTTGAGGAGGGAGTGAGAGGAGAGGAACCTTCTGAGGCAGGTATAGACAAGACGCTACAGTCATTTGAAATTGAATAAGAGTAGAGAATTTGGGCGGTAGTTAGAGGGAGGCAGGTCCTAGAAAAGGTTTTTTGAAGATGTGTGAGAAAGGAACATATTTAGAGAATGAGGGGAAGAGAGCAGTGGAGAGAGACAAGTTGAAGCGGTGGACTAGATGCAGGTAGGCGTTGGGAGAGAGGAAGTGGAGAATAGGACAGAATAACATAGTTCTTGTCCCAAGAGACAGGAGAACAAATGCTGGGTTGAGTAGAGGGGGAGGGTGCGTGTAAAGTGGGTGGAGCCTGGTGGGAGGCAATTTCTTCATATGCCAGTGATATTGCAACAAGCAGAACTGACAAACTCTGCTTTATAAGTTGTGCGCTTTGTCCAAAATCAGCAGCACCCCTCTGTCTTAATGCTGTGGAAGTAGCTACATCTGCTTTTAATGGAGTTAAATTGAACACTTATTTGAATTTCACTTTTAAGAAGCTGCATTGGGAAGTCAGGATGTAACTAATCAGCACTTTTTTGTAAATAAAAATGTTGAAATTTGAATTTGAATTTTGGATTTAGCTGTCTTTTAACCATAAACACTGACTCATGCAGACCTAAGAACAAATGTTGCAGGAAACACAACGGTGCTTCTGTGCTGCATCAGGAATCGGGATCAGTGATCCCCATTGATACCTACATGCTTCCTTAGAGCAGCTTCCTCACATCGCATTCCATCTGGGACACGTCATGAGCACATTGTGACTAAACATTCATCTGAATGGGTCCTTCCTCTATTCCATGACTCAAGAACTAACCATTTTAATGCCAGGACAAGTTAACCCAGATTATGCATGTTTATAACTGAGAGAAGTGACTGAACTTTACCCAAATAGACATGATAATGGGCCAAGAGAAAGGGGGTGAGAGGAGGGAAGCTTCATTGTTAGGAGCTAGGGGTGAAGGAAAGGAGGGTGAAAGGAGGGGAACTTTTTTTTGTTTTTATGGATTTTTCTGCCGGACCAGGGAGGCAGGCCGATTCGTTAACCCTATCCTGCTCAGGAACCTGGAACGTGAGCTTTGTGGTCCAAGCTGAGAGGAAACCTTATTCATAATCATAAATCACTATCTTGGCTTCTAAATAGCTCTCTTGTTTATCTTTTAGTCAACAATGTAAATCAATTCCTCTATTATTTATGTTCAAGGCTATATGTCTTTGCTACGTTTGTTTGTCATTAAATATATGTACAGTTAGTTTAATTGTTACACATTTGCTCAGTAAATGCAGCAAGAATATATTCTTTTGATAATAACATTAGAAACAATCTTATTTCTCAATGACATAATACCAGCTGTGGATTACTTACTTACATATGAGCAAAGTGAATTTGTGCAATAAACTATAGAGTGGCCCTTCGCCATATACTTTCAATTTATCACCATCTATTCCACCTGTTTGAAACTTGCTGAGCGGTAATCAAAGAAGTGCATTGTGGGAAGTTTACAACCATTGGGCCTCCCATGCAGATCCATTGAACGATGGCTGCTAGGTGAGTATGTTTTCGTTTTTTCATTTAAACTCCTTCATCTTCACCTAAAACTACATTTTTAATGTTGAGTTATTATTTAATTAATGACTGGTTGCTATTTATTACTTCACCTGTGTGTTTTTCAACCTATGTTAGTAAATTACTCCAAATACTTAATATAACTTCAAGATGTCAAAAATTTGTAGGTACTATTTGTGTCGTTCTTGGTTTGTCCAAATAATATCTGAAAAAGCATTGAATCTAGATGGTCAATACGTAAACCAGTGATTGGCAACCTGAAGCATTTTCAATTTTTTAAGAATGGTACAAAAAAAAATGTAAGGATAGCCTTGCATAATTTACTATGTTTTATATTTTACTATATGGTGTTTAAAAGCATATAAAATTAATTTCACACTATCAGTATCCCTCAAGCCCCAGCCATTCACTTTGAATTTCTATACCAGCACTTCTAAACTTCGACCACGGCTTCTGTCTGTAATAACATATCAGCAGCCATTTTAAATAAGTGTTACAAGCTATAACAAACAAATCTGACAAGGAAGCCAGTTGCCCCTCATTGACTTGGATAGGATAGAGTTCTTCTTTAATATATTAAGGACACCTGTTGACTATACACAATAGTGAAAGCCATTTGCCTCATTATTTAGCCTATCAAATCGCTAAGAACCAGTGACATCACTGTGACACATCATCACCGACAGACATGAATCATGAGCAATATTCATGAGGCACTAATTCCTAGTGAATTGATAGGCTGCAGTTTCATGAATATCCGTGCAGCTAACAAAATGCCAGTCTCCACTGTAGCTGACAGGTGCTCTTTTAAAGAGACTTGAGAATAAATGGCTCTATATAGTGTAATTGTGTCTATTTAGCAAACGACATGCGATGCAGGCTTAGGGGGTAGCAAAGATCACAGAATGACACAAATGGAGTCTTAACATTTTATCGAAGATTTGCATAAAAAACTTAAAATGTTTAGGCATAAAAACAATATGAATCCAGCCAAAATTACCCAGATATCTTAAAATGCACCTAGACATAGACTTGTATAAAAATATCAAACAAATTTATAGGTGTTAAAAGGAGCACTTTATTTTCACTATGGGTTTTATATTGTATTATTCCTGTAACTCTATACAATCATTTATATTGCATGTTATATAAAAAATACACTAGTTAAATGAGTTATTTAAGCATAAGAAAATTCATAACCCTGAATTTGCATTGATGAATTATGTATGTTTGTAAATTGTATCAGTCTCCCGGGTCAGTCTCCCGGGCTCCTGGGAGAGAGGGCAATTCTCCCGATTCCCAGGCAGCGGTGGTAAGTGAATGGAGGAGGCGGGGCTTAGCGGTGTCACGGTCGCGTCATTGTGGCCCGCCCCCTTGTTTTATTGGACGAAACAGGTTGTGCCAGCTTTGGGGGCGGGGCTAATGGCACGATTCTTCGAGCCCCGCCCCCACACACCCACCTGACCCCCGGACCTCCCGGAACTTAACCTGCCAATGTTGGCAACTATGAGTATATATAAAGTTACCAGATCAGTCATACCAATGCAGACACAGGCGAAATATACATGCTTCATAGGTGCTCCTCACTTAGGTGATCGCTTAGAGCAGAGGTGTCCAAGCTCAGTCTACAAGGGCTACCAACAGTTCATGTTTTCAGGATTTCTTTAACAGATGTGTTAATCTATTCGGCTAGGTCAGTAATTATCCCACCTGTTTCTACAGACAGAAATCCTGAAAACATGACCCGTTGGTAGCCCTAGAGGACTGAGTTTGGACACCTCTGATTTAGAGTGTTGGACATACATCTGTTATTAGTTACATAAGATGAGCACTTCCATGCTGCATGCACACAAACAATGCTCACACATACATACTTCTAAGACTGTCAAGACACACGTGTACCCCATCTGTGAGCTCTCTTTATGCTCTCCTTAGGCTATCGTAGGGCTAAGTACACACTTGTTACACCTGACATACACCTCGTACAAATGCTATGGTCTTTGAGCTGGACACAATTTGAGATACAATCAACTCAACATATGCACGTAAACACGCTTTTTATTACGTCTGTCTTTTTCCTGCCTATTTTCTGGTACATACCTGCAGTTTTTTTTATCATGTGGGTGAAATAAATGCAATACAATATAGCTATGTGACATGTGTACATCATGGGCCTCATCTAGAGTTGGACGCAATTTCCTTCTAAAACGCAGACGGAATTTGCATTAAACAATAGACACATCTCGTGGGTATGTTGGCCGGACACATCTGAGCTGATCGTTATCACTATCAGTTTGTAACTTACACCAGAGACTCAGTCTACATAAGTCGCATTAGCTCCGTCACACCCTTACATGCCCCTCATTCCCCCATTCCGTCTCTTCAATCAGAAGGGGCCACAAACAGCCATAAGGGCCACTTCTGTAAACGCTTTTATAAACGCAAAAAACTCTACATGACCCCCCATGTGACTGGACTTATATTGCCCATGTGGTAACTCTAATTTTGTGCACTTTCCTATACGCCTTAAATCTGTTATAGCCTATTATACAGATTACATTCATTTATTGCTAATTCATATGCGTTTCAATCAAGTACAAATATTGCACAAATGGTATTGAAGCCTTCTGTTTGCTGAATCTACCTAATTAACAAGGATTTCCTTCTCAGGAGGGTCTGATTTACCAACGTAAATGTAGAACTCAGAATTTTTTATTTTTTAGTATAATTAAGACCAGTGACCTGTCGACTCATGTAATTGTGTAAGTGAGGATGGGGCAGTGTCATGATGTGGGGAGGGACAAGCAGGGCTGCCAAGAGGAATTCAGGGCCCCGGTACAACAAATTGATGGGGCCCCCCCCTTATAGCTGAGTAAGCAAAAAAAAAAATTCAGGGGTGTGGTCACACAATTGGGCGCGTGGCAATGCGCCATTGGGGCGTAGCTAGCACAACAAAATCACTAGGTCCTGAATTCCCCCGGAGCGTGACATTTGTCCAAGCACTCCTGACTTTCAGGACATCTAGCACCCTTGTGTAGTATAGGAAGAATGCAGTGTGTACAGAAAGAGTTTAGTCTTGGCCTGCGCCCACTGGGCTCACCAAACACTCACCAAACATTGGCATTGTCCCTGCTAGAATCACAACATTTCACACACTATGCTGCTCTGTCCTACCTGTTCTTCTCACTTTTGCCACATGTGGCTGCTGGTTTCTTTAGTTGCGGCTTGTCTGGATCCTGGAATGTCGGAGGACCTATTTGGAAAAAAAAATGGCTACATTTAGAAAATTACAGCCAGTCCCACCGTTAAATCAATAGCATCCATGATTAATAATTAGGCCTTCCTTCAGCCCCAACATTAAAATAGTATTCCCATTACCCCGCAAACAAAATAGCAGTCATTAATTAGCCACCATCTACCTCACACACACTACATTGCCAAAAGCTGCGTGCCATCACACACACATTACTGTGCCCCTTTATCATCACCACGCTATGCCCCCTTATGATCACACTGTGCCCTCCATGCTGCTTGTCCCTCCTTTCTTTAACCCCCTGTGCCATGCTGCTTGTCCCTCCTCTCTTTAACCCCCTGTGCCATGCTGCTTGTTCCTCTTTTCTTTAACCCCCTGTGCCATGCTGCTTGTCCCTCTTTTCTTTAACCCCCTGTGCCATGCTGCTTGTCGCTCGTTTTTTAACCCCTCTGTGCCCCCCTCATTTTTTAACCCATCTGAGCCCCCCTCATTTTTTAACCCCTCTGTGCCCCCCTCATTTTTTAACCCATTAGAGCCCCCCTCGTTTTTTAACCCATCAGAGCCCCCCTCATTTTTTAACCCATCAGAGCCCCCTCGTTTTTTAACCCCTCAGAGCCCCCTCTCGTTTTTTAACCCCTCTGAGCCCCCCCTCGTTTTTAACCCATCTGAGCCCCCCTCATTTTTTAACCCATCTGAGCCCCCCCCTTGTTTTTTAACCCATCTGAGCCCCCCTCGTTTTTTTAACCCATCTGAGCCCCCTCTCATTTTTTAACCCATCTGAGCCCCCCCTCGTTTTTTAACCCATCTGAGCCCCCCCTCGTTTTTTAACCCATCTGAGCCCCCCCTCGTTTTTTAACCCCTCTGAGCCCCCCCTCGTTTTTTAACCCCTCCGCCCCCCTTCCCCATTTTCCTCCCTGCACTTACCTTTTGTTCTCTCTTCTTTCTTGGTCTTCTCTGCTGCTCTGTGCTCCATTGCTCCAGACTGACTGACATTCAGTCAGTCTGGAGCAATGGAGCACAGAGGAGCAGAGAGGAGGGATGCCGGCGCCGCGATCACGTGAGTATGTTTTTTTTTTATTTTAACTATCCTGCTCCCCCCACCAACGACCGAGCCCCCCCCCCCCCACCCAAAAAAAAAGGATTTTTTTTTTTCGTTTTATTAAAAAAAAATAAAAAAAAAATTGCCGGCGCTAGGGCCCGGGCTGGGCCCCCTGACATGCCAGGGCCCGGGTAATTAGTACCCACCCCCCCCCTCCCCCTCTAGGCGGCCCTGGGGACAAGAAGGGTAGCAGGAAGCCACAGACTGAGAGGTATATTTACTAAACTGCGGGTTTGAAATAGTGGAGATGTTGCCTATAGCAACCAATCAGATTCTAGCTGTCATTTTGTAGAGTGCACTAAATAAATGAAAGCTAGAATCTGATTGGTTGCTATAGGCAACATCTCCACTTTTTCAAACCTGCAGTTTAGTAAATCTAGCCCTGAGAGTTTAATAATAGAAGGAGCAGGATCCATCAACAGCACGTAATGGCTTGGGAGGCCTTTGTAGGTCTGATGCAGAAAGATTGGGGCAAGGCAGGGTGAGTGATCAAGCTTCAATGTGAGGTGCATTCTTTTACGTTCAGTTGAATGGAATCCAGCTCGAACAGATGGGCAACATGGACTGAACACGCGTGTGCATGCGTCCTTACACTAGTTGTTCAGTTTATCAGCCCTTCATTACAGTAAACGGCGTCTTGCGAAACACATGACTGATGTATTTGATGCAGCTTTCTAGGTCTATCACAAATATAATAGAAAACCATAGTCTATCAGTCATTACAATGATCAGTGATTTTGTATTGTGGTAAGCATATATAAGAATAAATATGTGGTAAAGTGATGCAATAAGGGTACTCTTCCACCTCTGCAGTATTTCTGCACTAGTCCTATGTGGCCTTTTCCCAAATCCAGGCCTGGGTCTAGCGGAACTGCGGTCAGAGGTTGCAGCCTGATCTGGAAAATACACCCCCCCTTGTCTTTTATAACCATCCATTAATTGCTCTGTTATACTTTAAACACAAACCATGCACAGTGTATTATAACACACTCATTTGCACATCATAAAGTGTCTGTCTTTGGTCTGCGCTCCACTTTCGGAGGATCTGTGTCGGCTCTGTCTAGGGAAAACTGGTTGTACAGAAGGAGGTGCCAGCACGCATGATGTCCTGTCACACAGAGGCATGTTACAACACAAACGTGCATAATTGAGTAATCAGCAGCATATAATTGGGTGCCATAATTAATTTATTGTTGTGTAAGCAGGAGCGATTCCTGAGCGATTCTCTGCTCAGCCCCTGACACTATCTTCCTGTAGATAATGTCTGACACGAATGGGAAACACATTCACTGCCACTGCATTCTGTTTATAAGTATATAGGACCAGTGTTATTGTTCATTTGTGGCTGAGGTGCTAAGTACGGTGTACAAGTGATGGTATAAATTACACCAGTCAAACGGTCAAAGACAAATGATTTGTGCTTCAACTACAAACATATAAATATATTTGCAATTCTTGTTTCCCAGGAAAAACCTGCATGTATCTCAGCGGATGTACAGATACAGGCTAATAACAACATAAATAAGACCAGAGGTGACTTTCTAGTATTAATGAGTTATTTCACAAGTAATTGCCAATTAAAACTGATTGGGGCATTTTATTGTTTAGAAAGTGGAATGTTGCCAGACCTTGCCTGGGACAGAGACTATGGACCTGATCCACCGAGGTATTAATCTGCCGATTTTGAGCATATCGTATGTAATATCACTATGCGCCTGCCCAGGACATTCACCGCAAGTGACACTTACTACAGCCTACAACTTCGGGGAGTGAATAGGGCAAGGAAGGGGCATTTTGCCGTAGTCAGTGTATAGTAATGGGGATGCCAAACTAGGGGCACACACAGCCTCGTTCAATTCAAACTTCAGGCATTTCAAAGTTAATTGTTTTTCTACCGTGTCTCTTGTTCCAGCTACAGGGCTAGTCTAAGTGCTCAGTATGCGTGCCTTGATGAATCAGACCCGATGGGTATTTGAATAGTATCGAGGAAATTACACTACAGTATGGCCTCCCCCTTTCTTGTTCCTCTGCACAAAAGTTCAGGACAATATTTGTGGTTCATGAAAAAATGAAAAGTAAAAACTGTAACTCAAAGTACCGTCTTCTAACACATTTTCAACCTCCCGGTTAATTAATGTAAGATTTTCCTTTTCTTGCATAAAATTGTGCTTGTTTGTCTCTCAGTTATGTCTTATATACGTCATGACAGTAACAGGACATATAACCTGCTGTTACTTCAGGCAGAACTATTACCGGACCAGCCCATGGGGTGATGAGGGAGGGCCGATGACGAAGATCCCGCTTGGACTTTTCGTTCCAGAGCAGCTTTACTCACAGTAATACAAGTGATTGATATAAAAGTGGTCCCAAAGAGCTTGCAATCTATCTATGTGCATTATCATTACTTGAAAGATGATTTGGTCCTAACTTGCCCACTATGTACTTATGGTATTTATGGAATGAGAATTGTGAACAATGGAGCAAGTGCAGTAATGTAGCATTCCCATCAGACCTCCGCCATTATGATAACTGTTAATGGCAGCCAAGCTAACCTCTTAGAATATGGGCTTTCTTGCACGATCACCAATGTCCCTGTACTGCCCAGAACTGGAAATCTTGTGATAACAACCTTATCATTTTTTATGTTTTGTGTTTGTTGACTAAATTAGTTTAATTAGTTGGGGACCTGACTGTGTCCACCGCTGGCCCCGCCTCCCCCCACCTGCCCTCAGGGAGGCTGCACAGATCTCGGTCAGGGATATGCTGATGGTCTCTCTCCCTCCAATTACAACAATTCTTATGTGCAGGAAAACTGGGACAAAAGACAAACTGGTCACTTTCTACAGTCATGAAGGGCAGTGTTTTATTGTGGGAGGTTGGGAGGGAGAGATTTCCAGGGGAGCTGTTTGGATTCATATTCCAATTATTGTCTTAGTGGATGTGAAAGATTTCTGCCCTAGTGGTAAATTCATTTTTAATCCTGCGTGCTAAAATATACTGCAGATTGCTAAACACGTTTATAGGACACTGTTTAGAAGTAAAGTGTCACAAAGGGCCATAACATTTCTGTCTGTCTGATTACATGTTGATCTAGTGAACCACTTGTAATTAAAGATTTTGCGAATGATTCACAGAGTCTTACTGAGACTTTAGTAGTTGCTTGGCCGCAAATTAGGATTTGCCAAGCATGTTGTTGCAAAAATAAAAAATGATATTGTCTTTTTGTACGTGTGGCGGGAGTGGTTCCTGCAGTGTTAGATATGTTATTCAATTTTAAATGATGCTTCGTGGCAATTGCATTCGCAACATATAAAATAAAAGGTTTTTGTCCGAAAGTTGGTCGTAAGTGTTTGAGGGCAGTGTCTGTTGTCAAGAGGATGCATCTGCTACTCATCCAGACCGAACGCATCTTCAACTCTGATTATGTCGTACATATTCATACACTTGCGGGCAACTTTTTTAGTTGCAAGTTACGTTTATGCTTACGTTACACTCTGAATCAAGACCACAGTCTCTGCCAACCTAGCACCATAACAGACTTCAGGGGGTAAATGCATCAAGCTGAGAGTTTTCTGGCGGGTATGGAAAACCAATCAGATTCTAGCTATCATTTATTTAGTACATTCTACAAAATGACAGCTAGAATCTGATTGGTTGCTATAGGCAACATCTCCACTTTTCAAACCTACTGGAAAACTCTCAGCTTGATACATTTACCCCCAGATCTTTTTTGTATTCTCCTTTTTAACAAGATCTTGTCTGCTATCTATGGTGAAGGGAACAGAGTAAGTGGTGTGCAGCCTGCTGGAGAAATAAATTCTGTCATGTGTCCTTGCAGAACATGTATTGAGAAGGGTCCTTATATACAAGGTAATTAGCATTTTGATTGCACTCACACAGATCCCATATCATTAAGGTCCAGTATACTGACGTGTGACACAAAGGTAGAATATCTTCTTGTGTTAAGAAATATCTAATGGGTAACATGAGGTTTTAGGGCTGACCGCAAGGTTTTGTTATTCTCAAACAGTCCAGGCACTGTCTGCCCTTGGATGCTACATGTGTGCAACTATTGTACATTCATCATCATCACCATTTATTTATATAGCGCCACTGATTCTGCAGCGCTGTACAGAGAACTCATTCACATCAGTCCCTGCCCCATTGGAGCTTACAGTCTAAATTCCCTAAGACACACACACACACAGACTAGGGTCAATTTTGATAGCAGCCAATTAACCTACTAGTATGTTTTTGTAGTGTGGGAGGAAACCGGAGCACCAGGAGGAAACCCACAAAAACACGGGAAGAAGATACAAACTTCACACAGATAAGGCCATGGTCGGGAATTGAACTCATGACCCCAGCGCTGTGAGGCAGAAGTGCTAACCACTGAGCCACCGTGCTGCCCAACATTACATTGCTTAACTTTCCTAACATTGGACAGTGTGGCCAACCAACCAATCAATCTTTCTGAACAATCACAATATGCTCCAACAGAAAATCAGATCTGTCCAATTTATGTCTAGGGCAAATTGTCTATAGATTTGATGAAGCTGCAACTACAGGTGACATAGTGTGTGATCAGTTACAGTCTCTTATAAAACTATTACAGTTATTGATCGCAGATTGTATTAATTGCCGAGCAATTTACCCAAACATGATACATGAGTTTTTATTATCTATGATCAGAAATGAATTGTATTAACAAATAAAGAAATGATTACACTACACATACAAAGATTGTTCTCATCTTCTTGGCAGAACATGTATAGTGCAATATTGATAGGCATTTGGTTGCATATTTTCTACACACACATTTCTGTACAATTCAATCAAGATCTATAAAATTGTGACAAGTTTCATTACATTTGCTTGTCACATCCTCTGCTCCTTTAATGGTGACCTTGACATAATTAAGGTGCCATACACGACTCAGCAGTCAATATCAGACAAATGGATAGATTTGACTATATATATGTGTGTGTGTGTGGGGGGGGGGGGGCGATGAAAACGACCTTAGTGATCAATAATGGGCCTCTTGAAATCAAGAGAATCATTATTAGGTCTGGCAGTAAATGCAGTGGGAAGATGGACTCCAAAAGCCCTTTCAGCCTCTGTGTGTCGTCATCTTCTGATTCTGACCACTATAGAGCTGAAACACATATGATTGGTCGGCTGGAGATGCATCACGGCCAACCATTATCCGCTTTGGCCTCCCTTGTGTGCAGCTAAATTGAATGATGATCCTATTGCTCGACCCTTGGACTGTTTGTGAAGCACAGTCTATAGCTTAGAAAAAATTTACATAACAAGCTGTTACTAACATGACCTATATGATCTACTTGCCATAATGGTATAAGCAAAAATAAAAAAAGATGATATTTTTTTAAGAAAGAAAACCTTTTGCGTTCCACTTAATGCAGCTGAGAACAAGTTGTAGAATAGTTTAAATGTTTGTCCCTATATATCCGCTCTTTTCAGTGAGATAAGCTTCAACTATTTTTTGCCACAGCCAAATCCCAAAATGGTCAATGATAAAATCTCAGAGTCAGTCCCAGAGGTAATTAGATGAAATTAGGGATTTTGTAAATGATTCCCTTCATTGGATTACCATTTAAATCCTTTAAGGATCAAAGAGTGTGTTATCAGCAAGGGGTCAGTTACAGTGCAGAGGACAGTGCTTCATCTGATGCTGTAATGGACTCTATATAGAGAGCTGACATTCTATCACATTTTATAACATTAGACATAACAGCTAGGTAGGTACACATAGTCAAATCACCTATCAGCCAATGGATCTGCTGACTGGTGGATCACATTAAAATGTTCACAGTGTAATGTCAGCATTACATGTATGTTGGTTTGGTCACGGGTTGTTTCATATTTATTGGGCCATAGGATGGTTTTGATCTCACACCTACAATGATTTTTGGGTACTATGGTCTAAAATTACCAAAATGGCCTTTGTAATAAAAATAATGTGGAATTTCAGTACAATCGCTTAACAATGAAATCCAATATACACAGAGTCGCCAGTTTATTAGGTAACAGCATGGGGGCTTAGTGGTTAGCACTTCTGCCTCACAGCGCTGGGGTCATGAGTTCAATTCCTGACCATGGCCTTATCTGTGTGGAGTTTGTATGTTCTCCCCGTGTTTGCGAGGGTTTCCTCCGGATGCTCCGGTTTCCTCCCACACTCCAAAAAACATACTAGTAGGTTAATTGGCTGCTATTAAATTGACCTTGGTCTGCCTATGTGTATGTCTGTCAGGAAATTTAGACTGTAAGCTCCAATGGGGCAAGGACCGATATGAGTTCTCTATACAGCGCTGCAGAATAAGTGGCACTATATAAATAGCTGATGAAGGACTATTTGGCAACACGTAAAGGAACAAATCGCACAGATCTTGTTGTTAGTGCAATTTGTCCATCAGTTGAACATGTCTCTAATAAAGGGACATTGTGATAAGTGCAGCAGTTGCTGGAGTGACATTCACCCCTTGTGATGACTATGAATGTCAGCCCTACATGCTCTCTTCATATTGTAAAAACAAATAATTGCCCCAAAACAGGTACACAAAACCTTCTCACATTGAATTTTAGAATAAATGACTCTTTAGTGTACTGTTAAACATAAAAAGGGTGTTGCAATATATAAATAGCTGTTCCAAACATTCACAATTAAGTACCCTTAAACTTTTCATTTAAAAGGTAATGGAATATGTACAATCTATTTCATCTATGCTATGTTCACAGCATTGTGGACTAATGGAAATGTAATAGGGATTATTGATGCGTATGGGCCATGAACGCTTAATTTTCTATTTTTGTGCTCATCGTCTGCCATCAACTCGTCAAAAAATGGTTTAAATAGTTGAAAAGGCATCCATAGAACCTGCCCAGGCTGATTAAAAGCAATGAAGGGGTAATCCTATTCTACCAACAAGTTTGAAGACAAATTAGTTTTCCTGTTAAAAAACTTATGGATTTCTATCCTGCACAGCAGCTCACGTTGCCCCGTTGGTCTGATATCCGGTGTAGATGCTCAAAATTGCTTCAAAGTGATTCTTGAACTGGTTCTAAAATTTGAAAATGTATGATTAATTCTATCATTTTACATCTTACATTTTACATTCTCTAATTTTAATTTTTTTGACTAATAAAATGTGCTAGATCCAAGCAAGGCAAAGAAGTTCCACCATGTTTGAGCTTAAAGATCTACACTATATAGTACTTTTAATGTTTTTCGAAGGACAATTTCAAACTTGAAGACAGTATTGTTAGCATGTCAAATAAAAATAAATAAATCTATATTTTGTAGCTATTTATGCTTAAACAACATATTCAACTTTACGATACAGTTTTATAACTGCAAAGTTCAAGGGCTAGATTTACTAAGCTGCGGGTTTGAAAAAGTGGTGATGTTGCCTATAGCAACCAATCAGATTCTAGCTGTCATTATGTAGAATGTACTAAATAAATGAAAGCTAGAATCTGACTGGTTGCTATAGGCAACATCCCCACTTTTTGAAACCCGCAGCTTAGTAAATCTAGCCCCAAATTTTTAAATTTGAGTTAACAGATTACCAGTTCTAAAGTTTGTGCAAAAAAATGTTTTTGAGATTTGAGACTGGGGAATCAAATTTCGAACTGGCACAGAGAGTTGAACATCTATACTCACCTATAGCCTATCTATAGGGGCAGTTGAGGGCTGGCAAACTTTAGCACATGGTGCAAGACTCGACTCAGCAGTCTATTTAAAATAAAAAAAAAAAAATGCAGGTGGCCCAGTGACCCAGCCCAAGGTAGCCCACTACGGGACCGGCCCGGGGAGCAGATGCCCCCCAGCCCAGCCTGCCCTTGTATAGAGGCCACTTACAAGTGGAAGTAGCCACAGAAATGTTGCAGCGTCAGTAATAGGCCTGGCCTACAATAGCACTCTGCCCAGCATCTAGAGACAGGAAAGATCAAGCAGAAATATCTTGTCCAAGAGAGCTTGGCCTAATGCTGTAAATTAATGACATATGAGTATCTTAACTAAAACTGAATGCAAATCATATTGTCAGAGTGATAAAGCAGCAGACTGTGACACATAATAGCAACAATATATGCAGGGAGACAACCACATGAATTATACATTGATATACATAAAAACTGATTGCCTGGTTTAAACCAATCATGGTGCTATATCTGTCATACAGCCTTCAAGTGGTAGCGCTTACTTGAGCTACTTGATAAAGACACGCCACAGTTCCTGGGTACTATCCGCTCTAGGCTCAATTAAACAAAACGTTTATAAACTTATAAACTCTATCCAGTGTGCAAGGTTGCCCTGAACAGCATACTTTCATTTCGGGATTTATTAAATTAAGTTTTTAACACTCTGATTTCCAGATTTCTCAGACTATAGGGATTTTTGTTTTTGCACATAGTGATTCAATGTTACATTATAACTAAGAAATGACAGTTTGACTACTGTACATTTATACCATAAACTACCTTGTTAGCAGTCATTTATGCTGCTTTTTATGCTACTACCACTAAAACGTAATTGATCTGATGTGGCGCTCCACTCAGTGTGCAGCCTAATGTATGTAAAGGAGTGTCCACTATTCTCCACAAGTTGAGTACAAACATAAAATACAGTTAACATACACTAAGCGCGCACCTTCTCACATACCCCAGGAACAAGGGGATTTCTGTATTCCCTTCACTGGATAGATGCCCCTTATTTCTCTCCTCAAATGGAGTTCCTATAGTCTGAGAATCAGACTCATGGGAATAAAAACAAATGGAGAAATAATAGTGCAGATTGTCTCAAATATAAATATTTAAAGTCCACAAAGTTCCCGGTCAGAAAATGTGTTCTTTTATGCTACTGTTGACAGTATTGGGTGGCACAAAGCAAAGTGATTAGCATTGCTGCCCTACACAGCTGGGGCCATGATTTCTATTTTGACCAAGGCACTGTCTGTGTGGCATTTGAATTTTTTCCCTGTTTTAATTGTGGCAGGTTAATTAGCTTTAATGGAATTAATCCTAGTGTGTGCGCGGTATAGAATTTAGACTGTAAGCTCCATTGGGGCAGGGGCATTTTCTGTATAATATGATTACACTGTATGAATAATAGTTACTAATGACAGTAACTATTTAATAATTATATTATTATTATTATTAATTTTTATTTATAGGGCGCCACTAGGTGTCCGCGGCGCCGTACAGGGACAGACAAGATTACAATACGAGGTGAGACAGCACAGAATAGTAAACAATAATCACAGTAACTCAGTGAGCTCAAGGCACAGCTAGAGGGGAGGGGAGAGGGGAAGGTCAGCCAGCAACGGCACTTAGGAGGGAGGGCACAGATGAGAGGGAGACCCTCAGGGGGAAGAGAAGGGAGCGAGAGGGGACGCGGGAGGAGGGTCCTCGAGGAGGAAGGCAGGGTAGCTGGCGAGCAGAGTTAAAAGTGGTGAAGACAGGAGGAGAGAAAGCCCTGCTCAAAGGAGCGTACAATCTAAGGGGAGGGGTGGACTGACAGAGAACACAGGGGAGAGACGGAGGATAGGGATAGGGGAAGGGGAATGGAGGGGAAGAGTCAGAAGAAAAGGTAGGAAGTTAAGTGGGAGACTGGAAGGCTTTAAGAAAAAGGTGGGTTTTTACTTATAATTATTTAATAATTATAATAAACTTATAATTCTAGTGCTTTTGTACTCTCACAGATACAATCTATACTACTCAGTTTATGGCTCTCTCTTTGTCATCAATGAGAAAGTCAGCATTATCCAATGATAATACTAACACAAGCGTTATATGTGTTCATTTGCAATACATATATTATATTATATTATTACATGCTGTTACTTACTTGGTCTCATATGTGTACAACTCTAATTCTACCCTGAGATTCAAACAACTCTCCCAGTCTTCTGTGGCCCTGGAGTCAGGAGATACAATGAGGTCGGCTTAGGATGAACATAACAGCCGCGGCACAGCATCTAAGTCCCCGTTGATGATGGCATGGTGGGTTCTCATAGATCTCCGCAGAGAAGCTGATGTTTGCATAGGTTGATGACCTGATGAGAGGAGTGAGGATGTTGCTAAGGGTGTGCAGACCGTTGCACCTAGTTGTGTGGATGAAGTGTAACAACAAGATTTTGTTTGCAGACCAATTTTATTAAAATTTTAAGAAAGGGTGGATAAGGCAGCATGTTCACCCATTCATTGCGGTGTGCCCACAGTCATCTCCATTGTGCAAAAGGACTTGATTTTTACACTAGCTCTGAGCTGGTGGAGGTTGGCTCTCATCCTGTACATTTGTGGGGGACACTTTAGCGGAGAAGGTCATTTCTAGACGCATGTTGACTAATGTTAAAAAAAACATTAAAAAAATAAGCTATAAACACACAAATGTGACATGTAATCAGGCCATAGCTAGGATGGTGCAAAAGGGGCAAGGGAGTTAATATTTTAGGTTAATTTAGTTAAATTTAAGGACAAGGGGACATCAATTATATATTTTGCCCCTGGTCCTCATGTCTCTTCACTCTTGTGGTTATTTTAAGCTGTAAATAAGACTAAACCAAGCATTGCTTTAGGAGAAAAACTGGAATGTTTCATGTAATGAAAAGGGTTGTCCTACATGGGAGGGGGTAAGACTTCTGCACAGTGCGCCTCTTTACATCTTAACACTCTCCATACACCTACAGTGCTCTCTGTACATCTTACCACTCTCCATACACCTACAGTGCTCTCTGTACATCTTACCACTCTCCATACACCTACAGTGCTCTCTGTACATCTTACCACTCTCCATACACCTACAGTGCTCTCTGTACATCTTACCACTCTCCATACACCTACAGTGCTCTCTGTACATCTTACCACTCTCCATACACCTACAGTGCTCTCTGTACATCTTACCACTCTCCATACACCTACAGTGCTCTCTTTACATCTTACCACTCTCCATACACCTACAGTGCTCTCTTTACATCTTACCACTCTCCATACACCTACAGTGCTCTCTGTACATCTTACCACTCTCCATACACCTACAGTGCTCTCTGTACATCTTACCACTCTCCATACACCTACAGTGCTCTCTGTACATCTTACCACTCTCCATACACCTACAGTGCTCTCTGTACATCTTACCACTCTCCATACACCTACAGTGCTCTCTGTACATCTTACTACTCTCCATACACCTACAGTGCTCTCTGTACATCTTACCACTCTCCATACACCTACAGTGCTCTCTGTACATCTTACCACTCTCCATACACCTACAGTGCTCTCTGTACATATTACCACTCTCCATACACCTACAGTGCTCTCTGTACATCTTACCACTCTCCATACACCCATAGTGCTCTCTGTACATCTTACCACTCTCCATACACCTACAGTGCTCTCTGTACATCTTACCACTCTCCATCTGCCTACAGTGCTCTCTGTACATCTTACCACTCTCCATACACCCATAGTGCTCTCTGTACATCTTACCACTCGCCATACACCTACAGTGCTCTCTTTACATCTTACCACTCTCCATACACCTACAGTGCTCTCTTTACATCTTACCACTCTCCATACACCTACAGTGCTCTCTGTACATCTTACCACTCTCCCTCCGCCTACAGTGCTCTCTGTACATCTTACCACTCTCCATCCACCTACAGTGCTCTCTGTACATCTTACCACTCTCCATACACCTACAGTGCTCTCTGTACATCTTACCACTCTCCATACACCTACAGTGCTCTCTTTACATATTACCACTCTCCATCCACCTACAGTGCTCTCTTTACATCTTACCACTCTCCATACACCTACAGTGCTCTCTGTACATCTTACCACTCTCCATACACCTACAGTGCTCTCTGTACATCTTACCACTCTCCCTCCGCCTACAGTGCTCTCTGTACATCTTACCACTCTCCATCCACCTACAGTACTCTCTTTACATATTACCACTCTCCATACACCTACAGTGCTCTCTGTACATCTTACCACTCTCCATACACCCATAGTGCTCTCTGTACATCTTACCACTCTCCATACACCTATAGTGCTCTCTGTACATCTTACCACTCTCCATCCACCTACAGTGCTCTCTTTACATCTTACCACTCTCCATACACCTACAGTGCTCTCTGTACATCTTACCACTCTCCATACACCTACAGTGCTCTCTGTACATCTTACCACTCTCCATACACCTACAGTGCTCTCTGTACATCTTACCACTCTCCATACACCTACAGTGCTCTCTTTACATATTACCACTCTCCATACACCTACAGTGCTCTCTGTACATCTTACCACTCTCCATACACCCATAGTGCTCTCTGTACATCTTACCACTCTCCATACACCTACAGTGCTCTCTGTACATCTTACCACTCTCCATACACCTACAGTGCTCTCTGTACATCTTACCACTCTCCCTCCGCCTACAGTGCTCTCTGTACATCTTACCACTCTCCATACACCTACAGTGCTCTCTGTACATATTACCACTCTCCATACACCTACAGTGCTCTCTGTACATCTTACCACTCTCCATACACCCATAGTGCTCTCTGTACATCTTACCACTCTCCATACACCTACAGTGCTCTCTGTACATCTTACCACTTTCCATACACCTACAGTGCTCTCTGTACATCTTACCACTCTCCATAGACCTACAGTGCTCTCTGTACATCTTACCACTCTCCATACACCTACAGTGCTCTCTGTACATCTTACCACTCTCCATCCACCTACAGTGCTCTCTGTACATCTTACCAGTCTCCATACACCTACAGTGCTCTCTGTACATCTTACCACTCTCCATACACCTACAGTGCTCTCTGTACATCTTACCACTCTCCCTCCGCCTACAGTGCTCTCTGTACATCTTACCACTCTCCATCCACCTACAGTACTCTCTTTACATATTACCACTCTCCATACACCTACAGTGCTCTCTGTACATCTTACCACTCTCCATACACCCATAGTGCTCTCTGTACATCTTACCACTCTCCATACACCTATAGTGCTCTCTGTACATCTTACCACTCTCCATACACCTACAGTGCTCTCTGTACATCTTACCACTCTCCATACACCTACAGTGCTCTCTGTACATCTTACCACTCTCCATACACCTACAGTGCTCTCTGTACATCTTACCACTCTCCATACACCTACAGTGCTCTCTTTACATATTACCACTCTCCATACACCTACAGTGCTCTCTGTACATCTTACCACTCTCCATACACCCATAGTGCTCTCTGTACATCTTACCACTCTCCATACACCTACAGTGCTCTCTGTACATCTTACCACTCTCCATACACCTACAGTGCTCTCTGTACATCTTACCACTCTCCATACACCTACAGTGCTCTCTGTACATCTTACCACTCTCCCTCCGCCTACAGTGCTCTCTGTACATCTTACCACTCTCCATACACCTACAGTGCTCTCTGTACATATTACCACTCTCCATACACCTACAGTGCTCTCTGTACATCTTACCACTCTCCATACACCCTTAGTGCTCTCTGTACATCTTACCACTCTCCATACACCTACAGTGCTCTCTGTACATCTTACCACTTTCCATACACCTACAGTGCTCTCTGTACATCTTACCACTCTCCATAGACCTACAGTGCTCTCTGTACATCTTACCACTCTCCATACACCTACAGTGCTCTCTGTACATCTTACCACTCTCCATCCACCTACAGTGCTCTCTGTACATCTTACCAGTCTCCATCCACCTTTAGTGCTCTCTTTACATCTTACCACTCTCCATACACCTACAGTGCTCTCTGTACATCTTACCACTCTCCATACACCTACAGTGCTCTCTGTACATCTTACCACTCTCCATACACCTACAGTGCTCTCTGTACATCTTACCACTCTCCATACACCTACAGTGCTCTCTTTACATATTACCACTCTCCATACACCTACAGTGCTCTCTTTACATCTTACCAATCTCCATACACCTACAGTGCTCTCTTTACATCTTACCACTCTCCATACACCTACAGTGCTCTCTGTACATCTTACCACTCTCCATACACCCACAGTGCTCTCTGTACATCTTACCACTCTCCATACACCCATAGTGCTCTCTGTACATCTTACCACTCTCCATACACCCACAGTGCTCTCTGTACATCTTACCACTCTCCATACACCTACAGTGCTCTCTGTACATCTTACCACTCTCCCTCCGCCTACAGTGCTCTCTGTACATCTTACCACTCTCCATACACCTACAGTGCTCTCTGTACATCTTACCACTCTCCATACACCTACAGTGCTCTCTGTACATCTTACCACTCTCCATACACCCACAGTGCTCTCTGTACATCTTACCACTCTCCATACACCTACAGTGCTCTCTGTACATCTTACCACTCTCCCTCCGCCTACAGTGCTCTCTGTACATCTTACCACTCTCCATCCACCTACAGTGCTCTCTGTACATCTTACCACTCTCCATACACCTACAGTGCTCTCTGTACATCTTACCACTCTCCATACACCTACAGTGCTCTCTGTACATCTTACCACTCTCCATCCACCTACATAGCTCTCTTTACATCTTACCACTCTCCATACACCTACAGTGCTCTCTGTACATCTTACCACTCTCCATACACCTACAGTGCTCTCTGTACATCTTACCACTCTCCATACACCTACAGTGCTGTCTGTACATCTTACCACTCTCCCTCCGCCTACAGTGCTCTCTGTACATCTTACCACTCTCCATACACCTACAGTGCTCTCTGTACATCTTACCACTCTCCATACACCTACAGTGCTCTCTGTACATCTTACCACTCTCCCTCCGCCTACAGTGCTCTCTGTACATCTTACCACTCTCCATACACCTACAGTGCTCTCTGTACATCTTACCACTCTCCATACACCCATAGTGCTCTCTGTACATCTTACCACTCTCCATACACCTACAGTGCTCTCTGTACATCTTACCACTTTCCATACACCTACAGTGCTCTCTGTACATCTTACCACTCTCCATAGACCTACAGTGCTCTCTGTACATCTTACCACTCTCCATACACCTACAGTGCTCTCTGTACATCTTACCACTCTCCATCCACCTACAGTGCTCTCTGTACATCTTACCAGTCTCCATCCACCTTTAGTGCTCTCTTTACATCTTACCACTCTCCATACACCTACAGTGCTCTCTGTACATCTTACCACTCTCCATACACCTACAGTGCTCTCTGTACATCTTACCACTCTCCATACACCTACAGTGCTCTCTTTACATCTTACCAATCTCCATACACCTACAGTGCTCTCTTTACATCTTACCACTCTCCATACACCTACAGTGCTCTCTGTACATCTTACCACTCTCCATACACCTACAGTGCTCTCTGTACATCTTACCACTCTCCATACACCCATAGTGCTCTCTGTACATCTTACCACTCTCCATACACCCACAGTGCTCTCTGTACATCTTACCACTCTCCATACACCTACAGTGCTCTCTGTACATCTTACCACTCTCCCTCCGCCTACAGTGCTCTCTGTACATCTTACCACTCTCCATACACCCATAGTGCTCTCTGTACATCTTACCACTCTCCATACACCTACAGTGCTCTCTGTACATCTTACCACTCTCCATACACCTACAGTGCTCTCTGTACATCTTACCACTCTCCATACACCTACAGTGCTCTCTTTACATCTTACCAATCTCCATACACCTACAGTGCTCTCTGTACATCTTACCACTCTCCATACACCTACAGTGCTCTCTGTACATCTTACCACTCTCCATCCACCTACAGTGCTCTCTGTACATCTTACCACTCTCCATACACCTACAGTGCTCTCTGTACATCTTACCACTCTCCATCCACCTACAGTGCTCTCTTTACATCTTACCACTCTCCATACACCTACAGTGCTCTCTGTACATCTTACCACTCTCCATACACCTACAGTGCTCTCTGTACATCTTACCACTCTCCATACACCTACAGTGCTCTCTGTACATCTTACCACTCTCCCTCCGCCTACAGTGCTCTCTGTACATCTTACCACTCTCCATACACCTACAGTGCTCTCTTTACATCTTACCACTCTCCATACACCTACAGTGCTCTCTGTACATCTTACCACTCTCCATACACCTACAGTGCTCTCTGTACATCTTACCACTCTCCATACACCTACAGTGCTCTCTGTACATCTTACCACTCTCCATACACCTACAGTGCTCTCTGTACATCTTACCACTCTCCATACACCTACAGTGCTCTCTGTACATCTTACCACTCTCCATACACCTACAGTGCTCTCTTTACATATTACCACTCTCCATCCACCTACAGTGCTCTCTTTACATCTTACCAATCTCCATACACCTACAGTGCTCTCTGTACATCTTACTACTCTCCATACACCTACAGTGCTCTCTTTACATATTACCACTCTCCATCCACCTACAGTGCTCTCTTTACATCTTACCAATCTCCATACACCTACAGTGCTCTCTGTACATCTTACCACTCTCCATACACCTACAGTGCTCTCTGTACATCTTACCACTCTCCATACACCTACAGTGCTCTCTGTACATCTTACCACTCTCCATACACCTACAGTGCTCTCTGTACATCTTACCACTCTCCATACACCTACAGTGCTCTCTTTACATATTACCACTCTCCATCCACCTACAGTGCTCTCTGTACATCTTACCACTCTCCATACACCTACAGTGCTCTCTGTACATCTTACCACTCTCCATACACCTACAGTGCTCTCTTTACATATTACCACTCTCCATCCACCTACAGTGCTCTCTTTACATCTTACCAATCTCCATACACCTACAGTGCTCTCTGTACATCTTACTACTCTCCATACACCTACAGTGCTCTCTGTACATCTTACCACTCTCCATACACCTACAGTGCTCTCTGTACATCTTACCACTCTCCATACACCTACAGTGCTCTCTGTACATCTTACCACTCTCCATACACCTACAGTGCTCTCTTTACATATTACCACTCTCCATCCACCTACAGTGCTCTCTTTACATCTTACCACTCTCCATACACCTACAGTGCTCTCTTTACATCTTACCACTCTCCATACACCTACAGTGCTCTCTTTACATCTTACTACTCTCCATCCACCTACAGTGCTCTCTGTACATCTTACCACTCTCCATACACCTACAGTACTCTCTTTACATCTTACCACTCTCCATACACCTACAGTGCTCTCTGTACATCTTACCACTCTCCATACACCTACAGTGCTCTCTTTACATCTTACCACTCTCCATACACCTACAGTGCTCTCTTTACATCTTACCACTCTCCCTCCGCCTACAGTGCTCTCTGTACATCTTACCACTCTCCATACACCTACAGTGCTCTCTGTACATCTTACAACTCTCCATACACCTACAGTGCTCTCTTTACATCTTACCACTCTCCATACACCTACAGTGCTCTCTTTACATCTTACCACTCTCCATACACCTACAGTGCTCTCTTTACATCTTACCACTCTCCATACACCTACAGTGCTCTCTTTACATCTTACTACTCTTCATACACCTACAGTGCTCTCTTTACATCTTACCACTCTCCATACACCTACAGTGCTCTCTGTACATCTTACCACTCTCCATCCACCTACAGTGCTCTCTGTACATCTTACCACTCTCCATACAGTGCTCTCTGTACATCTTACCACTCTCCATACACCTATAGTGCTCTCTGTACATCTTACCACTCTCCATCCACCTACAGTGCTCTCTGTACATCTTACCACTCTCCATACACCTATAGTGCTCTCTGTACATCTTACAACTCTCCATCCACCTACAGTGCTCTCTTTACATCTTACCACTCTCCATACACCTACAGTGCTCTCTTTACATCTTACCACTCTCCATACACCTACAGTGCTCTCTTTACATCTTACCACTCTCCATCCACCTACAGTGCTCTCTGTACATCTTACTACTCTCCATACACCTACAGTGCTCTCTTTACATCTTACCACTCTCCATACACCTACAGTGCTCTCTTTACATCTTACCACTCTCCATACACCTACAGTGCTCTCTTTACATCTTACCACTCTCCATACACCTACAGTGCTCTCTGTACATCTTACAACTCTCCATACACCTACAGTGCTCTCTGTACATCTTACCACTCTCCATACACCTACAGTGCTCTCTGTACATCTTACCAATCTCCATACACCTACAGTGCTCTCTGTACATCTTACCACTCTCCATACACCTACAGTGCTCTCTTTACATCTTACCACTCTCCATACACCTACAGTGCTCTCTTTACATCTTACCACTCTCCATACACCTATAGTGCTCTCTGTACATCTTGCAACTCTCCATACACCTACAGTGCTCTCTGTACATCTTACCACTCTCCATACACCTACAGTGCTCTCTGTACATCTTACCACTCTCCATACACCTACAGTGCTCTCTGTACATCTTACCACTCTCCATACACCTACAGTGCTCTCTGTACATCTTACCACTCTCCATACACCTACAGTGCTCTCTGTACATCTTACTAATCTCCATACACCTACAGTGCTCTCTTTGGAGACACAAAACTAGTTTGAGAAGCAATAACGTCTCCAGTAATAAGCTTGGGTATAAAATCATTTTTCTATTCTTTTATTGCTTGGGATGTTTCATGTTGTGCATCATGTTCATAGTCATAATGTGGCTGGTACAACTCGGAAGAAGTATTGTGTCGCTTGGAACGAGTGGTGCACTTTCCGGAGCTAGGGCCATGGCGGTGAGGAAGGTGTGGACAAGCGCATGCTTGCATTTGCCTGGGCAGGTTTCCAAGCTTGCAGGTCTAGAGCTGCTATGGCAGGGTCACTGGCAGTTATATCATTCTTCGCTAGGCTGCGGTGGAGACAGATTTCACCAGAAGCTTCTTGATTTCCAAGGCGCTCAGGGGTTGAGTGAGAGAACGCCCGGTACCTCCGGATCAGAGGAGGCCCATTAGCGACTCCCTGTTATGTAGCTTATTGGACGTGAATTTAAGGGTGGCACTAGACAGCTTTGAGGTGGTTTTATTTTGTGCGGCCTATGTCATGTTATACTTTGGCGCTCTCCAGGTGAGCGAGCTAATTGCTTCCTCCAGGTCTGCCCCCTTTCATATATGTGTGGGCAACACAGGGTTTAATCTGGCAATTCTGAGTGCTGCAAAATGAGGTAATCTAAATCGGACCAGCTGGGGCAAGGCCGCTGGGTTACAATGGTCCCGAAAGTTGCTCTGTTTGCCAGGTTGGAATAATCAGTGAATTTGCTGCTCTGCGGCCGAGTGGTGCTCTCCCGTGGCTGGTGCATGGCGATGGTTCCTTCCTCACTAGGTACCAATTTTCAGTGGTGTTTAAACGTACCTTGGCGGCCGCGGGTATGGACGGTTCTCAGTTTGGCACGCATTCTTTCCGTATCAGGGCCGCCACATCGGCTGCGGTTGCTGGGGCTTCAGGGCCCGCTTTAAAAGAGTTAGGCAGGTGGAAAACTAATGTGTATAAATGTTATATATGACCCTCTCTTTTTCCTTGACTTTTCTTCTAAACTTGCTCTCTCTGCTGCACAAGGTTTTGGTTGCTCGTGCTTTCGAAGGCAGGGAGCGAAGGGATTTCTCCATTTTTTCCTCTAAAAAGTGGGCCTGATTGGCACTTGGCACCACAAGGAATTATGGTTTTACCTTCGCTTGTGCTTCTGCTCCCCTCTTTTGTTTCCTTCTTTCACTTTGTGGGAATGTACACTTCTTGTGCGGTGGGCTGTGGCTTACGATGAATATGGATGTGCATGCTTAAGTCTCTAAGCCATGCGGGACCCTTTTGTTTCTTTTTTCTTTTCCATTCACATTTCTTTGAAATGTGCTTGTTTGTGATGTATGCTAATATTTATATTGTTTTTCGCTGCCACTTACAGACCACAAGACCCCGCGGCTGATCTGGGTGTTTGGACACTTGTATGTTCATTGGGCTGCGTTGCATAGGGCAGCAGGGGACACATCTTTTCTTCCAGGGTCGGTAGTGGTCCAGTGGATAGGTCAGAAGGGTTTACGGTGGCCTGATTTTAAGAAACCCCTGGTAGATAAGGTAGCAAAACGAGGGTTGCCCCATGTATTGGTAGTTCATCTGGGGGGGAATGATTTGGGCTTAGGAAAATATGTTGATCTTATTATCTCGATCCGGTCTGAGTTGGCTTGGGTCCGTGCCTCCTGGTCTGACCTTATTATATGCTGGTCTGATATAGTGCCTAGGCTGAATTGGCGTTTTTTCTGTGATGGTCGGGTGGCTGATGAGGTACGGAAGAAGTGATTCAGTGATAGCCCGGTTCACTCGATCGTTAGGTGGTGTGCGGATTGAACACACGCTTATTCGTTTTCAGAATCCACGTCTTTACAGGCCAGATGCTGTTCATTTAAGAGACAAAGGCATGTTGTTGTCCATAGGAGATGTTTATAAGGGTGTAGTAGAGGTGTTGTAGGTGTGGTGGCGGACCTCGTGTCTGATGGACTCGGGCGTTGTCGGAAATCGCAGTACAGTTGACGGCCAGTGGTAAGGGCACTTAACCCACCTCTTTTCGATGGAATTGGCTAAAGTCTCGGTCCAAGTACAGCCCAGGCGGGTTGGCTTGTGGTTGCTTCCGTTAGTCTAGAAGGGTGGCGGGTTCTGTAGTGCCTAAGGCGGCTGCCCCATTTAAGGCATATATGTGCACCCGGGGTGTGTTGGTTGTCCCCCGTTTGTGGATGTCCCATGGTAAATGCTGGGGCATCCTGGTTTGCCTGGCAGATGTCTAACTGACTGCTCTCTTTCTCCACCACCGCACCTGTGTTTGCTGAAGTCAAGTACCATTAAAACTGATTCCCCTTATGTAATAATTGGTTACTGATGCTCTAGCATATTGTAAACACAATTATGGGAGGATTTGTGCAAAATGTAACCACTCTCATGACCACCTAAATAGACCAATGTTTGTATAATATGCTGAGCCTATTTGGATTTAGAGAATAAGTTGTAACAGGTATTCTTGAACCAACCACTTTGGATTTGTATCTCATTAAGGTTGATTTCTCCAGTGTACTAGCTCTATCAACAGCTTCTAGAATATATTGCTTGCTGTAACCTTTAGTTACATGTCACCAATCTCAAACTTTCATTAAAGCTTATGATTTATAAGACATAGGATGTAGCATACTCCATTTTCCATAAGTTCAGAGTAGAGATGTTCAGCTGCATAGTAAGTCTCTCTCTAAAGCTGGGTACGCACTAATGCAATTATTGTGCTGATCACACAATAAACAACCGTTTGGTCAGATATTACATTACTGTGTACGCGCCTACGATCATGTTTTATCGTACCAAAACACATCACATCTGTTGATTTGTTTTATAAAGTTACTAAAAAAATAACGATCAACGATGGAACGATGTCGGGCAAATGTGGAAGTGTATACGCACTCACCAACAGCAGTGTAGGCAGATCTCTGTACAGTGTGTATGGAGGCACAATCTATTCAGCAGATGGATATGAGAGATGAAGAGCAGAGATGTGAAGGTAAATCGTGTAGATGTGTACACATTAATCAACATGCTCATTGGGACTTTCAGTTGTTGGCAAAATCATTACAGAACTCACATCTGCAGTAAATTGCATTAGTTTGTACCCAGCTTTACTACTATATACTGTTTGCAGTATATAGTAGTATACAGTAGTCATCATTGATGATATTTCCATCACTTGGCATTGTACTGAAACCGATTTGCTGAACTTTATAGAGATAGATGTGAGACAGTAAATACCAGCCTTCTCCTTTACTATGTAATACAGCTTTGCTAAGGTACATTTCCTTTATATTATAGCTGGTCTTTATGATGAACCTCTATATACTGATTTATACAAATAGATATTGGGATAGGGCTACTTACTTGTCAGTTTCCAATCTGAACCTTTAAAATAAAATAAAAAAAAAAGTAAAAATTCATAATAACTTTCATAAGGCTGGACCAGCTGTGACCTGTGTAAGCATTAAGAGCACAAAAATATATCTGCAATAGAAACAGGAACAAACTAAAGCTATGAATTGCACATATATATGAAACAAAGTCTATACATCTCCAAATAGTTTTGCTTTTTGTTTTCCCCGCTAACTCTATTATTGTTCCTTTGACTGCAATATAAGGTTTATGTGAGATCGTCATATTAATTTAGGGTAGACCAATTTCTTGAAAAATAGTTACCACCATAAATGCTGCTTAGTATACAGTCATTTCAATAGAATGCAGCTTTTAGTTAAGAGATTTCGGGGGTCATGTACATCTTACACATCTCCATAGTGTAAGATCTCCACTGATAATTGTACGCATTTTGTGTACTACTCCAAGTCACGCATATCTTTACTTGTAAACTGTTGCAAAAGATTGCAGCTACAAAAATGTAACACCACATGTACTATCTTAATTCTGTCCCCTATGTTTCTTTTTCAATGTACAGCTAGCGCTGACTTGCGCAATATTCAGCCTCTAAAATCATTAAAGTCATCTATGAGTGGGACTCTAGATTAATAACTGTATGTTAATTTAAATAATCTGATCATGTACTGTATAGATTTCTTTTTTATTAATACCAGCTAAAGATGTATCATACTTAGGAATTTGAGAACCCCGGGTTGATATGATAGGCGCTGTGTGTGTGCCCCTGAATTGCAGGCATTCCAGCCAAATGACAGCTGCAGAGGAGTCCTCATCAGACTGCAGGGACAGATGCAAATCAGTTTAATTGAGAGAAGCAATGCTATTATGGTTGTTTGTAATTAGTGAAATGAGGATGTAGTTCTTGGGTGTGTGGTAGAAATGTGCACACTGGAGGAATTGCAGATTTTTCCCGTTTCCATAACAACTGGTACATGTTCCCCAGCTCATCCTCCATCTCCACGGGATTTGGGATTTTTTTTTTGGGGTGGCCACAAAGGGAGTGTGGGGCTTTTGAACGGGGTACCTGAAATGACTATTCTCCAATGGTGTATCCTGGGGCAGGAAGTATGAAGGGTGAACACAGTGGTGTCTTCACTCTGAAGACAGTGTCAATAAACAGCTGGGATTGGTTCCAACATCTTCATATTAATTCCCAGAGCTTCAATGGGATCTGTCAGACAGACAGAAAGGATTAGGACTGTGGGAAGCAATTTATTTGAATTCTTTTACTGCCAGAGGGGCAAAAAAAAAAACACGCTACTGTGTAGTTGACTCTGGCTGCACAAGGTTAATACTGATCTACAAGTGACATTTTAGAAGATTAACCCCTTATCTTCCTCTTTATAATAAAACTATAGTTGTTTTAGACAACTATTAATGTTAATGCTGCTCTTATTATTAGGCTTCATGGAATTTCACGGCTGTTATTCTGTTGTCTGTACTTCCCTCCTTCTCTGGCAGCAGAAAGAGAAATCGAATGCCCCAGGGGCAGTAACTGATCCTCTGTAGGCTTTCCAGGGGACATGCAAATTGACATCTTCTTTTGAAATCTCTCCGATTGTCACTTTGATTCCTAATTGCAAAGAAAACTACAGGTCCTGAGTTAGGGCCATCTTAATCTAATTTATTGTGCAAATCCTTTTGCTGTCTATTTGCCCTGCAGAGGTGGCAGCTCAGAATTTGGGCAGGATTATGACAAGGCAGAGGGGACAATAGTGCTGTGGGGTCAAATGGAGGATAGAAGGCTCGGGATAAAAGGATGGAAATGGTTTGGCCTAAAAAAATGTAGGACTAATTATTGAAGCTAGGACATGAGTTCTGGCAACCAGCTCATATGTATTACTTAAGGCAGAGGTTCTTAACGTTTAGGTCAGGACCCATAACATGGGTTCCATTAGAGATAAACGTTTGCAGTGGGTCAACGTGAGGTACTACCTCAAACTCATTATCAAATTTTCCTTTTTGAGTGGAGTTCATTAAAATATTAAGAAATTGTTAGACTTAGCTGTGGTCAGATATTAATCTTATCCAGCACATCCACTAATGGATATACAAGTGCAGGTCTATGCTCCCCACCACTACTACCGCTACCTAGATCAAATAGACAGCAATGTTGTAGATGCCCTCCTTGGTGTATGTTTCATTCATGCAAATAAAAGTCATGAAAGACGGGCATCTACAGCACTCCTGTATGTGTGAAAAAGACCCATCATAGTGGGAGAGATGATCACACCACTGAACTTTTGAGGTACATGTATAATGTCACCCACAAGAAGAACACATGATAAACCAAAAGTTTATGATTTAAAAGGATTTTGCAGAAGTTTCACATTTTGCAATGAAACATCAGAACATTTGCATCTGTGTTTTGTATTAAGTCAATAATAACATGTCTCATTAACGAACAGTAGTCTGTAAGCTCTTATGCATACTTGCCAACATTTCATTTTTTTTTCCCGGGAGCTGCTAGTAGGAGGTAAGCGTGTAGGGGGCGGGGCCCCGAAAATTGCGTCATTTTAGCCCCGCCCCAGTTACGTAATGATGCAAATCGCATCATTTTACAGTGGGGGCGGGACCAAATGCCGCGATTCCCGGTGAATCGCGGCGTTTGAACCGTATTCTGCCCACTTCTGGGCAGATCAGGGAGATTGCCACACTCTCTCGGGAGTCCGGGAGACTCTCGCAAAATGCGGGAGCCTCCCGGACGTTCCGGGAGAGTTGGCAAGTATGCTCTTGTAAACTGGGCCCTCTTTCCTTGTGTGCTCCTTCTACTGTTCCTTCACCCTCTGTACCTCTTGGCCTGCTTCCCTAGCCCTGTTTTCCCTGTTTTCTTAAGCTTTGGACTACTTCTCGCTGATTTCTACCATCCCTTTCACTATCTGTCCCAGAAATAATCTGATTTGCTTTACCCTGTGTTTGTATATATTTTTGTATCATGTTGTGTCTTGGTTCTCTGTTTTCTGTAAATGTAATGTACGGCGCTGCGGACCCTTTGTGGCGCCTTATAAGTCAAAGATAATAATAATAGTCTGAAGCTGGTACAAGTTCTTGTTCTGAGGGCAGTGGCGCACGCAGGGGGGGTTTCTGAGTCTCTAGAAACCCCCCTTGCGCTAACTAAGTGGCCACTGTCCTATACAGCAGCTGCGGCGCTGTCAAAGAAGCGTCCGCGGCGGTGCTGTAGTGTATACAGCACCGCCGCGGACGCTTCTTAGACAGCGCCGCGGCTGCTGTATAGGACAGAGCTGACGAAATGGAGCAGCGCTCTCTCTCGGGTTGTTTGCTTTTTGGGTTTTTTTGGGTCGGGGGGGAACCCCCCCCCCGACAATCCTCTGTGCGCCCCTGGAGGGGTTACATATTTGACGGATGTATTCGATGCCACACTTCCAACACCACAAAGGGAAAGTAATATAGCAAGCCACTGGTATTACTATTTCCGAGAATTGCACAACTTAACCCATAAATAAGATTGAAAATAAAGTTCTTTATTATAGTAAAATAGTACACATGGAGAGCTGCACTAAGCAATTGTATGTTACATTCCCTAAAACAGCTCATGAATTTATTTGCCAGAAGGACCAGTTCCTATCGTTCACTACACTGTCCCTTCCAATCTGCAACTCCACTTGCCTGCATTAGTGCAAACGAATCAGTCTAAACATTAAAAAAAATAATGTTGCATATGTTATAGTGGAGGATAAACTGTATTATAATGTCCTTGTGTTTAAAAATATCAATGTTTAATCACAAAATCACACATTTCCTCAATGCATGCTGCCCTATTGTCATCATCATCATCATTTATTTATATAGCGCCAGCAAATTCCATAGCGCTTTACAATTGGGAACAAACATTAATAAAACAATACTGGGTAATACAGACAGACAGAGAGGCAAGAGGGTCCTGCTCACAAGCTTACATGGGACATATTTTTCTATGTCCATTCAGCATCCAAAGATACCAAATAGGATATAGAAATATTTATACACATTTGTACATTATAGTTTAGATCAGGGATTTGCAACCATTTTGGCCAGGAACAAGGTTAGGTCCAGGAATCTTTCCGATTGTTGAGTTTAAAAGTAATTCTATATTTCCTTTTACATGTTATTTGTTAGCTGCAAATTAAATATGTTAAGTTTTAAATTATATTCTGTTAGGCAATAAAACACTTTATGTCGTAAAGGGAATGATGACTCTGATTTAGGAGTATTTATAGTTGATGGGCTGTTTTGCCTTTGAATCTGGTATAAAAGAATAATGTCAAATGTGGGCTTTAGTCCTCATTCTAAAATACTCCAGGACTTTGCAGGTTTTTTGAATCTGAAAGTTGTTAACAGTAATCAAGAATTTCTAAAATGTTTAAAAAAAAATATTTTTTAAAAATTTTTGTGTTAGTTTGACAGAGTATTTGGGACGAGGCTGGAACTAGGGAGGAAAGAAGAAGATCTTAGATGGGGCATAGTTGGGAGGAGGGGGAGACCAATTCATGTTATCTAGATGCTCTTTTTCCTGCTGGATTTTGGCCCAGAAGAGAATTCTTTCTAATTGATTTTCTGCCACTTGATGCCTTTTGTTGTTGCTGCCCCCTGAGCAGATAAAAGTCTCTTTCCTCTGGTTTTCCGTCTCCTTGGCTGCCTGAATTACAATGGATAAAACAGGATTACACTGAGCTGATCCTATTAAACTCACCCAATCCTCACACACTGCCCTCCCTACTGAGCAATCTGCAAACTCACTTAGACTTCTCTCTTTCTTTTCAGTGAGACTTCCAGGATACACCTCCTCCTCCCGGAGATGGAGCAGTGAGCAGTGCACCCTTTATCTCCAGAGACCACTGAACATGTGCATGTAAAGAGGGAAAGACAAAATAAATAACACTTTACATAGTACAATAGTCATTTTCACTGCTAGCTTCTCTTAACCCTTTTGCTCCCAGGACATGGAAATTACATTGAAAAGGCAATATTTTAAAACAATTTCCAGCTGATCCTTAGCATGCTATGTGTACTCTACTTTAATAAATATTAACTTAAAAAGTTAGTATAATATGCATATATAGTGGCTTCCAGTATACAGAAGACGACAAATTGGACTGTAAAGGGGCCAGAAAAATAGGGACATTTCCAGACATAAATCTTTAAAACCTGGGGTTGTCCCCTGAATTTATGGACAGTTCCCACCTATGGGATAAGGATGCTGAACTGCTGCGGGAAACTAAATGGATGTTCATAAAATCCAAGAGGTGAGACAAGAGTATGTAAAATAGCCTGAGCAGTATTAGTGTAGGGCAGATCAGCACAATCTCTGTGATAGCTAGCAGTGTGTGTGTAATTATACACACTATGGGCTAAATGTATTAATCTGTGATTCTAGCTAATCTCTGATATTCTGCGACTTCGCAGGGCAAATTTAAAACGGCAATTTGTTTTAAAGGCAAGTTTTGCAGATTAATAGACTGACCCCCTATGTGTCTGTTCATACATAGCAGTAGGGAGAGACAGTTACATTTTGGACCAAGTGAAGCATCCTTTGTAGCGGTATTACACTTAATGCACAATGTAAATCTTGGTTCATGGGCCCAGTGTGTTTACATGTGTCCTGATAGCTCCGTATGCTTTACACCAGTGGTCAAAGTGTAAATATAGAAATGACGGTATTGGAAAAAGTGAGTGAATGGAATTTGATAGTTAAGTTGCACTTTTGCCGACTGCTTCTTCTAAATTGTTCATATGATCGACATTGAGGTATTATCTGGAAAGCAAGGAGACAACAGTGCTGTTTTGATTTCACGTGTCATAGTCATAACGTTTGTCAAATTTAAGGGGTTTTCCATTTTGGGGAGGAGGCTCTACACATCCCCATCCTTTCCTCAGACTAGTACACAGAAGATGTTTGTGACTTAGGACGACTACCATTAACACTGATGCACCAGCACCAAATTTGCTCTAACACAACTATCGTAATAAGAAGAGGTTCCTGATCTGATGTGTATGGGAGAACGCTCTCCTGCAGCATTCTCTGTGCATCAGGTAAATTACTGTGTTCCAAAGTGGTATTCAAGTAAATAGGAAGTCAATGGGTATAAAATCTACAGTAAACCCCCTAACTTGATCTTCCTCTGACCTGACCCATGTGCGATGACTGCAGTCCGCTCAATGGATGCCTCCCTCTCAGCTCTTGGCTCGTTAGACCCTAACTACCCTCTGAAAACTCGTAATGTTTAACTTCGTGGTCCCCCCCCTGCCCCTCCACCCCCACCCATCCCTTACAATCCCTTTTGTTATTGTATCCTACATTTAATATCGCTCTCTAAAAATATAAAAACTGGTCACTTTCTTTCTTTGTTTATTTTTAATGTTTTGCCCAATGTTGTCCTCGAATTCGATATTTTGTACTTACTGTTTTGGCTTTACCATGTTCGTTACCTGGTATTATTGTTTTTACATTTGTATTTTCTTGATTGACCATCGAAAATAAAAAATTATAAAAAATTAAATCTACAGTAAAGTTGGAAAACCTCGTAATGGACAAATAAACCCCAAAATTGGCATTTTCAGATAAGAACTGGAAAGATAAAATACATTGTTCAGTGTTATCCTAACATTCAACCCCAGCTCTGTTAAAATGTAAACTCTGATGTAGGTAAAACAAACTGAAGCTAAGCTTCTGTGACATCACTGGCCCTGCCCCTGTGTATGAATCAGCCAATCTACAGTGTGCACGTCTGTCAGGCATGTCTGCCTGTCAGTCAGTCATTGTCTGCTTATTTAGTTATAGAAGAACCAACTGCAACAGAGAATGGTAGACATGTTTAGTTAGGTATAAACACTCCAGTTATTCATGTATATTATTCAGCTAATTAATATATAGAGAGAGATGCTGAGTCCTTGTTGAGAGCACCAACCACCTAAATACCAGCGATTCAAACCAATTAAATGTGCTAAAATATAAGCCACAATGTAAATACAAACTTAAGTTAAACAAAATAAATATGTGAATAAATGCAGCTGCTCCTTTCTTGAGTCCTCATCATATATAGCCATTAATATACTCCCAGTGACTGTCCTAACTGCTCACACAGCACACAGTGATGGTGGCTCTAGTGACATTACTGAGGAGTCTCTAATGGCCGTAGTAATATGATTGGTAGGCTTGGTATAGATGACTTAGACCTGGCCATCCTTATTGTCATACTCCAAACAATGAAAACTTGTTGGACTGCAGCCAGTGTCAGACTGGGACATGAAGGGCCCACAGGGGGGAATACAATGGTAGGGGCCCACCAGAGGGGGTGTGGCCAGTCACTAGAGAGGCACAACCAAACCACTAGAGGGGGTGTGGTAAGCCCATGAAGCACATCTAGCACCATAGTGTAGTATCTAAGGCATGCAGTGTGTATATAAAGAGTACACAGACTTGGCCTACGCCTTAGATTGGGCAGAACAGTCACCAAAAATCGGGATTGTCCCACTAGAATCTCAACATTTGACAGACTGTCCTACCTGTTCTTGTCACTTTCACCACTTGTGGCTGCTGGTTTCTTTAGTTGCGGCTTGTCTGATCCTGGATTGTTGTGGGCCCTATTTAGAAAAATAAATGGGTACATTTAGAAAGTTCCAACCAACCCAGGCGTTAAATCAATAGGACCCACGATTAATAATTAGGCCTTCCTCCAGCCCAACATTAAAGTAATAGTGTTCCCATTTAATAAATAAACCTATTTGCCTCCCTCCAAACAGCCCCAGCAATAGATTAATAGCATTTACGTATAATAAATATACCTATTTCCCGCAACCGTCACTGCCAATAAATAATTCATATTCACATTTAATAAATAGATCTAATGCGCCTCAAACTCAGTTCCACATTCAATTAATAGCCCCTGTTGAAGTCAGCAAATTGGATAAAGTCATTTCAATTAATATCGAGCAAACTTGGTTGTCTTTGTCTGAAAATATGCGTAGAGCACGCTACGGCGTGGAAGGGCGTGTCCAGCCGCAACACGTGGCAATAAGTTTTTACACTTTTGTATACATTCGCACAAACACACACATTTGTAAATAGTACACATTAATTGTAGTTGCAACACAGTAATTTATGTCAAAATATAGTAGTGTTTATGTGTAATATTATAAGTTAAATACATATTAGTAATACATATGGTACAGGTTAAAGGAAATGTGTCATGTCTGGTATCATATTAATCCCCTTTATATCAGCAGCTGTCCGGTTCATTCGGCGAAGAGATCGCACATTGCATACTCTAGTTATTGATGTTAGGGAATAAACCTTTAATATGATGCTGACTATAAAATGCTAATGGACTAGTTGAAACTGGAGTCTTGGCGGGAAGAACGGAGCACATCCCCTGGAGAGATGACCCCCACCTTTGGATTCTTTAGTTTGAACTAGCCTAGGATCTGCAACCCCCTGGACCTTCCTTAAGCCTGGACCAATAGAAGCAAGCCACACCATCTGCATTGTTTTACTGTATTTCTGTTTGCATATAAGCAGGAGCTTTTCATCTAGTGTTCAGTCATCTTGACCACAGACTTCAGATCTGAATGACTGTTCACTGGATCCAGAGCGACTGCGATAAGTAACTGCTGTACTTATTATTTCTCTTGAATTATTCTGCTATTTTTTGAGAATAAATATTTTGCGTTGGAAACACAAATCGAGATTCGACAATCGTTATTGGATAGCGACAAAACGTGCATAATACCCCCAAACCACCCCATCTTAAATTAATAGTCCCCACTATAAAATAAAATTGCCCGACCATCACCCCACAAACAAAATAACACCCATTAGTAAGCCACCACCTACCACACACATTACATTGCCACAAGCCTGCTGTGCCATCACACACACATTACTGTGCCCCTTTATCACCATGCTGTGCCTCCTTATAATCATACTGCGCCCTTCATGCTGCTTTTGCTCCCTCCTTCTCCAGGCCCCTCTTCATTATTCTGTGCCATGCTGCTTTTGCCCCTCTTCACCCTCTGCCATGCTGCTTTTGCCCCCTTCACACTCTGACATTCAACTATTGGCCCGTTTTACACTCTGCTATGCTGCCTTTGCTCCCCCTTGCTTCCGTTCCCTCACTTACCTTTTCTATCAGCTTCTTTCTTCTCCTCTTGTCTTCTTTCTTGCTTTCTCCTCCCTGTGCCGCTCCTCACTGAATGTCGGGCATGACGTGATGACGCCACACCCGACATTCAGAGCGAATGGAGCAGTGAGGAGGGAGGAGGGGCGCCGGCACCGTGATCACATCAGTTGTTTTTTTTGTTTTGTTTTTTAAAGTACTTGCTCCCCCCCACCAATGAAGAGGGGAGCCTTCAGGCGTCAGGACCTACAGGGGAATACCCTGGCTCCCCGGCGGGCTAGTCCGACTCTACTCAACTGTCTTCACATTTTACATCAGCTGCAGTTATTTACTATATAATTGTGAACATAAAAAGGTTACTTTATTTAACCCATAGCCAAAAGTTAGCAGCTAGCAAATTTTCTTTTATACCCCGATAAAGTTTACACAGCAGCCAAAGACTCCGCAGAGTACTCATTTCCTCATTCCTACTACGCCACAATGGACCTGCTGGTAACCAGCATTTAGTTCTTTCTCCAACACTGTTGCGCATTGGTGAATGAAATTACTATTTCATCCTGTAGGAACTTCTGGGTGTGACATCCTAAAAACAGCATTAAGTAGGACAATGTCATATGTCCCAAGTGTTTAGGCGCGACAATCTCCCAATATGAGGGAACTGTACTGCTGCCCCACCGATGTGGAATTTTATTGTGATTCAAGACATTTGGGAAATGTATGCTGCTAATGGGTGCTGTGCACATCTTCCACTGCTACACATGATATTGAAAGGGTGTTTTTAGGGAAGGGAGAGGGGGTATTAAACTGATGAGGGATATTATGACTCTAACAGCCCCAATTTAAGCAGGACAGTCCTGATTTTAGAGGACTGTCTTGCTGTCCAGGACTTTTGGCACAATTTCACAACAGTTGGTTGAGGTGCGCCTTGCACATCTGCAGCTGGAGCGAGTGGGATATAAAGTGTGTGCTAGGGGAAGAGGTTGTAGGGGGGTGCAGTATTTCTGAAAAGCTGGGGAAGCCCCAACAGGACGTGACCATACCCCCTTCTTCAGGATTTTTCCGAGATTTGGACCATTCCTAAAATACACTATATTGAATTTACAAATTACCCCGTCTTTTCCCGAACTGCTTTTGACATTTCCTCATTAACTGCACACTTTAAATTTAGGACTAAATCTGATTTCAATTTGATCTCTGGCAAACCATGTTGAGCTGCAGGTGGACAGAGTTAGAGTTTGGGAAGGGGTCTAATTCAACTCGAAATTGCAGTGCCAAAATAAAGTTAACCAATATTTATATGTGACCTACAAAAGCAGGCAGTGTTTTCTCTGCATGCAAAAAAAATCATTTACACCCCTTGCTTCACAACATGGTTTGCGACTTTGAACCCTTTAGCAAGATTTCATCCTAAATGAATCCCTACATTTTTAGAAATTCTCTTCACACTATAGAAACATAGGCTCAGTGATAATTTCGGTATGAGTGACAATATTACCAAACAAAACCAATTATATAAGAGATTTGATACTTGTGTCATATATATTTCACATACATTTATAATACAAACATCTCAAATTTGGAGCATTGTGGGTGTGGTCACTGCGTGATGGGTGTGTGGCCGCAGTGTAATGTTATGCAGAGTATTGATGATCTCTGGAGATACCTGTCAACTTCCTGACCAATGGGGCAAAGCAGGGCAGAACCCTCAAGTCTTATAAATTATAATGATAATATATATGGGCAGCACGGTGGCTTAGTGGTTAGCACTTCTGCCTCACAGCACTGAGGTAATGAGTTCAATTCCCAACCATGGCCTTATCTGTGTGGAGTTTGTATTATTCCCTGTGTTTGCGTGAGTTTCCTCCGGGTGCTCCGGTTTCCACCCATACTCCAAACAGGGGGGCCAGGCTGCTAATGGGGCAGGGGGGCCTCATGGGGGCCCCATTAGCCCAGGGGCCTCCATTCCGTTAATCCGGCCCTGCATGTATCCCTTTATGTCGAGACTTGGGGATTGGCTCCCTGAGCCAATTGTATCTCAATGGCACCCTCAAATCTGTTGTGCAGCTACAGCTGGATTTCCCTTTTCCACATCAACCTGTCTATAGCCAGTTGCAGTTGCGCTATGCACTAGTTTCCCAATTTAGGGGCTCTTACTATCGAGTTCAGCTCAGCACCTCTTAATCTACTTCTAAGGCAAGTGGGTTCCTTCAAGGCCATTATGCTGCTCTATGCTAATGTCCTCCCCCTTCTCACTATTGATGACCTAGGATTATTGAGGCTGGGTGGGAGGTGGACCTGGGACCTTTGGACAATGAGGACTGGACATCTCTGTTGGGTAGCCTGGGGGGCAACTCTTTGTACTAGATACAGGCAGGTTCAGCTTTACATAGAGTATACTACTCGCCACAGAGGCTTTGCCAGATGGGAGCCAGGAATTTCAAGGTCTGGTCCAGATGAGCTCTGGCTCAATATGCTATCCAATCACCGGCAATGGAGATTGACTCTGACTAGGACTGTATGCCTCCTGAAGGATGGGGTTATGCCTGACTGACTGGGTGTCGGCCCCACTTTATGTCCTCGTCTCCTCTTAAAACCAGCAAATGGGTTGTCTGATGACATCACGCCCGACACTGTCAGTGTGAAGGGAGCGGAGGGGAGGGGGAGGTTCTAATTTTTTTTTTTTTTTTTATGTGCCGGCGGGTAAGCTGGGACGGCAAGCGGTGGTGAGCACCCCTCATGCTTGGCGCCCCCGCCTTGCTTACCGCATTCCGCCGGCCCTGTATTGACTCTTGCTATTTAGCTATGTGATCCTTCCTGGGACACCGATGATATACCACCTGCAGACTCCCTACAGCGCACTACAGATGTTTATGCATTGTCATAAAGCATCACCTCTCACTATCTGGTACTTAGGTTTTAGGTTTATATTAACAGAAATTAGTTTTTCATTACTCTAGAGCTATTGCTGTAGTTTAGTTAGTACAATGTTTTCCCTTTTATTGTATGTTATGAGAACTTTAAATAAAAATATTTAATTAAAAAAAAAAGCAAAGAACAAACGTGACCGACTTGTATCCTAAAATATATTAATTTGTGTTGTTCACATAATGTTGCAGGGCACAGGGCCTACAGGAGTCACAAGTGGAGAGGGGGAAGGGGTCAGGATAAATCGATTACCCCCATCCCTAAAAGTAAAGTCTAGATCCGCCCCTGACTGTGTCTTGGCTGCAGGTACTCTATTTTGTCTATGGAGAATTTTTCCCCTCAATACGTTCTAGTTTTTGTATACTGCGGTTTCCTATTATTTATTGCTGTTGCTGTTCATGTTTGTATTTACATATTATTTGTCACTGCCTTATTTTTAAAAAATAATAAATGTGAATTCAAAACTAAACAATGTAATTGTTCCTAAAATTGGCTACAATTCAGCCGTTAAAAGCAAATTGTATAATGTATCACTGTCAGTGTAATTGTTCTCCTGCAATACACAGAGATACAATTTGTGGCACCAACACACTATACTAAAAGAGGGCTTTAGCCAGTCCTCTATGGCTTTTGCACCCATCTGCCCATATAAAACATGATATAGCAGCATGATCACCATAAATGCATTTCATTCAAAACAGGCATTCATAGGAAGGTAAGTAGAATAGACTGGTGTGATGAAGGGGCACAGTGTGATAAGGGGCAAAGTGTAATGAGGTGGACAGTATGATAAGAGACACTGTGTAATGAGGGGCACAGTGTGATGAGGTGGACAGTATGATAAGGGGCACTATGTAATGAGGGGCATAGTGTGATGAGGTGGACAGTGTGATAAGGGGCACAGTGTAATGAAGTGGACAGTGTGATAGGGGGCACTGTGTAATGAGGGGCACAGTGGGATAAGGGGCACAGTGTAATGAGGGGCACAGTGTGATGAGGTGGATAGTGTGATAAGGGGCATAGTGTAATGAGCTGGACAGTGTGATAAGGGGCACAGTGTGTTAAGGGGCATAGTGTAATGAGGTGGACAGTGTGATAAGGGTCACAGTGTAATGAGAGGCAGAGTGTGATGAGGTGGACAGTGTGATAAGGGGCAAAGTGTGATGAGGTGGACAGTGTGATAAGGGGCACAGTGTAATGAGGTGAACAGTGCGATAAGGGGCACAGTGTCGTGAGGTGGACTGTGTGATAAGGGGCACAGTGTAATGATGGGCACAGTGTGATAAGGGGCACATTGTAATGAGGTGGACGGTGTGATAAGGGGCACAGTGTAATGAGGTGGACAGTGTGATAAGGGGCACAGTGTAATGAGGTGGACAGTGTGATAAGGAGCACAGTGTAATGAGGTGGACAGTGTAATAAGGGGCACAGTGTAATGAGGTGGACAGTGTTATAAGGGGCACAGTGTGAAACATTTCTTAACGCAGTCTCTATAGATCAATACAGGGACTGCAAAGTTCTGCAATGCTGCTTTTTTCGGCGGGGTAATGATATCTCAGGATGGTATTACCTGTCATTTCCTATGAGATACAGTTAAAGCCTCTCTGGCTTTGCTGGATCCCTCACCCGTGCATGCGCAGAGCACTTACTCCATTCTCTGACCGTGCTAGGCTGACGGTAAATAGTAAAAAAGTGTGTGCTATAGCGGGGACTTCGCTGTGGCCCGCAGAGTAGCCCCGGAATGGGGACGATAATTGTCACTGCATGTTTTAAATACATAGAACCCTATATACGACTCTGCTTTACTATAGTCTGGCTTACGGTCACCTGCACTCAGATAGGAGGGATCCAAGACAAATCTATTGATGCTGACCTCACTCCTGTAAGAGACACACTCAGTGAGTGAAGCTGACTTAACACAGGGCCCTGCGCCACGTAACAGGCTCACTATCCCAGCCCCAAAGACAAGCAGATGAATGTGGGAGCAGTGACTCAGTTCCCACCTTCCCCGAGCTCTGTATTTTACCCGTAGAATCGATGTCTGGAGAGAATCCGTCATTTCCACTATTAAGCCGCTGTTAGTTTTTAATGCACTCGTCAATAGTGCATTTAATGGACAGGACGAGCAGCTGCAATTCCTCCGATAACTCATAACGCTGCAGTTGAGCAGTCGCAGGGGAAGAAGAATCACCGCAGATTTTAAAGAGAAAATTGTTAATTTGGGATTGATAAAAGGCTTTCCTAAATGAGGAATAGTGGAGATAAATGGACTTGTCTTTTGCTCTCATTTTGCAAAGTAACATTTGTGAAGTCAGAGGATTTAAATTATTTCTCTAACATCACTCTTGATTCCTCTCTATCTTCTAGAATGCTGATACTCTCTTCTCTTTTTTCTCACTGTATATTCATCCTAAAATAATCTCTCCCTTCACCTTCCTCATGGTCCTGCTGTCTCCTTCCAACCCTTTCGCTCGCAACATCTTCATCTTGTTCCCTTGCTCTTCTCTTTTATATTTTGTCCTCTAATATTTCCATTTTCCACTTTTATCTGAGCATTGTTCTGCCAGCCCCCGGTTTTTCTAGAAGATTAGAGAGCAAGCTGCTAGGATCAGTGATCCCCAGCCTTGGTCGGGAACGACTGCTTTTTCAGAGCACGGCGTGTACTTGCTCTCTTTCCGAGTGATGTGTATGTTTGGATAAGCAGCAGAGCAGGCCTGGAAAATAATATGAACACAAATCTAAGGACTCCTGCCAGTGTGAGTTTATAGCCTTTAAAGCTGTCCTAAACAGATATAAAGTATTTGCATGGTTCCTGCTCAAAACAAGAAACAAAACCTTTAATCCTCACTTTAGGTATTGTGGGTGGAGAAATACATATCATTCCTTATATTTCGCTCAAACAAACTATGAATCCAGAACTGCAGGGTTGTCAGAACCTCTGTTTATATGGCAGGGTGCAGTTTGTATCCAAATTGTTTCAGGCTATTATGCTCGGAAAATTATCCACTACAGTTCCCAGCGGTAGTGAGTATCTCCAAAAGTGTGGGGGTCCCAAGCATTGGACTCAAGTGCCGTGAGTATTGGGTCCCATGGACCTAGTGCAAATCTGTATCCAGTTCCCCTGGCATTAACACAATATTAATAACACCTACTACACATAGAGACACCACAACGAACTCATCCCAGAGCCTGATCATCCATTAGGCAGCCAAGGGTCCTGCCTATTTCTCCGAGGTACCTAGGGGCAGAGATTACTTACTTTTTTTTTTTTTTTTTTTTTTTAGATGGAGAAGGCCCAATCCAGTATCTTGCCTAGGGACTCACAGGAGTCTTAAATCGAGCTTGGACTCATCCACAAACATTTTAGTCATGCTTGCTCTGTGTGCTTCAAAACATTTCCTCCCTGATCTGCCCATGTCACTTGACCTATCCCTCATACCTGTCCTTTCTTTTCTCTTATCCCTCTTGTTTTTCCCCACGTTGTTTTCTCTGTCTTCAAACTCTGGATCAGATTCCATGTGTCCATGCTTGTTTAGTACATATAGGGAACTATCCTGTAGTTTTGCAGGATCATAGTGTAGTGGTGTCCTCACAAGGTGTTCCACATGTAGACTGGTATACAGTCACGCTGGTGCTTCCCTGGTTGTAAGGATGGGGGAGAAATACGCAGACCCAAGTCCACTATAAAGTATATAAGTATATTTAACCCCTTTTTTGTTACATCATGGAATCAAAGTTGATTTATTCAGGAATTCCTACCGCTGACAACACAAAATACTCTGTGATGAAAAATTAAGAATCTAAAGAATTTTTTTCTTAATTACAAATGTAAAAAAAAAAAAAATAGAATACTAAAGTATTCAACCCCTTTGCTAAGATACAACTAAATAAGTCCTAATTCAATATGTTGTCTTCAGAGATATTGTGATTATTTGGAGACCACCTCTATACAAGTAATGTCAAAATTAATTTTGAAATCAAATAATAATACTGGGTGACATTATGTTTCTCAATCAGTATTTTAGGTACGATATAAACCTTGGCATTCTAGGTTGCTGCCTTAGCTCGCCTACTGGTAGTGCCAGTCCTGGGCAACAAGTACTTCACAAATCTGGACTTTACGGGAGGTTGTTAAAAATAAAACCATTGTTGAAGAAAGAATAGATGAAATCTTGCCTACAGGTGGACAGAAAAGACGTGGACGATGCACATATCTAGAGGAGGAAGACTCTATGGTTTGATGACGAGACCAAGATTGAAATTTTTGCCTCAATGCGGGGAGCTATTGTTGGCACAATCCTAAAACTGTCCATCATCCCAAGAACACGCTCCTGGCCCTGCTGGTGGCATCCCGGCCGTCGCCATGAGGACCGGGGCGTCACTTCCGGTTTCTTCATCCCGGTTGCCTAGACAACAACTGGGACACTTCAGGGTCCCTGCCGCTGCGCCCGGCCAGCTGTCAAACAGCCGGGCGTGCACGCAGGGCTGTGTAGACTCAGCCAATTATGGCTGATTAGGTTAGGTACACTGCTGGGCACTCTGCAATATCATTGGCTGCAAGTGCCAGTAATTAATTATGCAAGTGCTGGGAGCACTTACAGGGCCTTGTTCTGATTGGTCATCTGTACTATTTAAGGCAGTGAGGACTGAGCCTCACTGCCGGTTATAGCGTCCTGTCTCAGTACTGCTGCCTGCTCCTGTGCTATTTTGGTGTTGAATTGTGGATTGATTTACCTGTGTATGACCTCTGCCTGTCCCTGGACCATTGCCTGAGACCCTGATCTTTTGCCTGTATGCGTACTCTGAACCATTGCCTGTGGCCTTGACCTTTTGCCTGTACGTGGACTCTGAACCATTGCCTGTGACCCAGATCCAGCTAGTACCTGACGTCTCCATCTGTGCTCTGTCCGGTCCGCAGATGTCTGGCCTGTCCCTACTCCGTGTATTACCTCCTGTACCTGTGCGCTGCCGTGTGAACATAAACTTGTACTACACTGAGTGTAAGTCCTAGGGGCATCCGAGTACCTGTGAGCATAACCAGTCTCTACGGGAAAGGCGGCAGCTATAGGTGAAGACCTGTTCTGCTAGTTCTACAAGTTTATGCCGCACTGGTAGCCATAACAAGGACTTGGGAGAAAGTTTATACTCCAGTAGAACAATGATCCAACTCATACCACAAAAGCCACATTGGAGTGGCTTAAATAAAAAAAAAAATACAAAATCATTGTCCTGGAGTGGCCCAGTCAATGCACTGACCTCTATCCCATTCAGAATCTGTAGAATGACCTTAAAATTGCTGTTCCCCAACAGTCAACATTCAACCTAATGAAACTCAAGCAATACTGCACAGAATAGGTGAAACTGACCCAGATGAATAAAGCTGGTAGTAACGTACCCAAATAGACTCATAGCTGCTTATACCAAGTATTAAAACAAGGGACGGGGGACACTAATGTAATCAATTATTGTCTGTTTTCTATTGGTAATTACAAAACAGCTTCAGAGCGGTTGTAAATGTTCATTGACATTATAGAGTAGTTTTTGTTGATTAGTGGTCTCCCAAATTATTTTTTAGATTCCATGATGTAAAGAAATAAAGCCAAAAATGGTGAATAATTTTATAGCCACTATATATAGCTGATTATATGCTTGTATCTTGTAACAAGACAAAAGAATGGGTGAAACCAGTCAAATGTATTTTATTAGCGTAAATGCTATTAATTGTTTATTTGGTGTATATCTCCTGAAGTTGCGAGACTCGTTACTATAGGATAATGTAGTCTTTCTCAGTGTTGGTCCTGCTTTGTTACAGCAGGACTTACTGGAACTAAATCGTTCATACACTTTGTTGAACCCACAAACGCTGTGCTGATCAAGCTTGATTGAACCTATCAGTCTTGGCGCCCCCGCCTTGCTTACCGCGTTCCGCCGGCCCTGTATTGACTCTTGTTATTTAGCTATGTGATCCTTCCTGGGATACCGATGATATACCACCTGCTGTTTATGCATTGTCATATAGCATCACCTCTCACTATCTGGTACTTAGGTTTTAGGTTTATATTAACAGAAATTAGTTTTTCATTACTCTAGATCTATTTCTGTAGTTTAGTTAGTACAATGTTTTCCCTTTTATTGTACGTGATCAAAACTTTAAATAAAAATATTTGATTTTAAAAAAAAAAAAAAAGAAAAAAAGCAAAGAACAAACCTGACCGACTTGTATCCTAAAATACATTCATTTTTTCACATAATGTTGCAGAGCACAGGCTCTACAGGAGTCACAAGTGGAGAGGGGGAAGGGGTCAGGATGAATCAATAACCCCCATCCCTAAAAGTAGAGTCTAGATCAGGCCTGTCCAACCTGCGGCCCTCCAGGTGTTTTGAAACTACAAACCCCAGCATGCTTTGCCAGTAGACAACCTGTTGATAGCTGGAAGGGCATGCTGGGACTTGTAGTTTCACAACATCTGGAGGGCCGCAGGTTGGACAGGCCTGGTCTAGATCCACCCCTGACTGTGTCTTTGCTGCAGGTACTCTATTTTGTCTATGGAGCATTTCCCCCTCAATACGTTCTAGTTTTTGTATACTGCGGTTTCCCGTTATTTATTGCTGTCGCTGTTCATGTTTGTATTTACATATTATTTGTCACTGCCTTATTTTGAAAAATTAATAAATGTGAATTGAAAACTAAACAATGTAATTGTTCCTAAAATTAGCTACAATTCAGCCGTTAAAAGCAAATTGTATAATGTATCACTGTCAGTGTAATTGTTTTCCTGCAATACACAGAGATACAATTTTTGGCACCAACACACTATACTGAAGGAGGGCTTTAGCCAGTCCTCTATGGCTTTTGCACCCATCCGCCCATATAAAACATGATATAGCAGCATGATCACCATACATGCATTTCATTCAAAACAGACATTCATAGGAAGGTAAGTACAATAGACTGGTGTGATGAAGGGGCAAAGTGTGATGAGGTGGACAGTATGATAAGGGGCACTATGTAATGAGGGGCACAGTGTGATGAGGTGGACAGTGTGATAAGGGGCACAGTGTAATGAGGTGGACAGTGTGATAAGGGGCACAGTGTAATGAGGGGCACAGTGTGATAAGGGGCATAGTGTAATGAGGTGGACAGTGTGATAAGGGGCACTGTGTAATGAGGGGCACAGTGTGATAAGGGGCACAGTGTGATGAGGGGCACAGTGTGATGAGGGGCACAGTGTGATGAGGGGCACAGTGTAATGAGGTGGACAGTGTAATAAGGGGCACTGTGTAATGAGGGGCACAGTGTGATGAGGTGGATAGTGTGATAAGGGGCATAGTGTAATGAGCTGGACAGTGTGATAAGGGGCACAGTGTAATGAGGTGGATAGTGTGATAAGGGGCATAGTGTAATGAGCTGGACAGTGTGATAAGGGGCACAGTGTAATGAGGTGGACAGTGTGATAAGGGGCACAGTGTAATGAGGTGGACAGTGTGATAAGGGGCACAGTGTAATGAGGTGGACAGTGTGATAAAGGGCACAGTGTAATGAGGTGGACAGTGTGATAAGGGGCACAGTGTAATGAGGTGGACAGTGTGATAAGGGGCACAGTGTAATGAGGTGGACAGTGTGATAAGGGGCACAGTGTGAAACGTTTCTTAACGTAGTCCCCATAGATTAATATGGGGACTGCAAAGTTCTGCAATGCTGCTTTTCACAGCAAGGTAACGATATCTCAGGATGGTATTACCTATCATTTCCTATGAGATAGTTAAAACCTCTCCGGCTTTGCTGGATCCATCCGACGTGCATGCGCAGAGCACTTACTCCATTCTCTGACCGTGCTTGGCTGACGGTAAATAGTAAAAAAAAATTGTGCTATAGCGGAAATTCGCTGTTGCCCCCAGAGTAGATCTGACATGGTGAACTACTGATAATGATCGTCACTGCATGTTTTAAATACATAGACCCCTATCACAGAATAGGTGAAACTGACCCAGAAGAGTAAAGCCGGTAGTAATGTACCCAAATAGACCCATAGCTGTAATATCAGTCATAGCTGCTTATACTAAGTATTAAAACAAGGGACGGGGGACACTAATGTAATCAATTATTGTGTTTTCTATTGATAATTACAAAACAGCTTCAGAGCTGTTGTAAATGTTCATTGACATTATAGAGTATTTGTTGTTTAGTGGTCTCCCAAATTATTTTTGATTCCATGATGTAAACAAATAAAGTAAAAAATGGTGAATACTTTTATAGCCACTGTATATAGCCGATTATATGCTCTTATCTTGTATCAAGACAAAAGAATGAGTGAAACCGGTCAAATGTATTTTATTAGCATGAATGATAATAATTGTTGTTTATTTGGTGTATATCTCCTGAAGTTGTGAGACTCGTTAGGATAATGTAGGGTTTTTCAGTGTTGGTCCTGCTTGGTTACAGCAGGACTTACTGGAACTAAATCGTTCATACTCTTTGTTGAACCCACAAAACACTGTGCTGATCAAGCTTGATTGAACCTATTGTTCTCCTTAGTTCTACTTTTCTTATTCATTATATCACGTCCATTATTGCGTATCCTCATCCAAGCTTTATAGTGCAGAGTTCATAGACCAATCTCACATTTGCGAAGCTCAGTAATGATCATTTGCAAAAGCGGAAAAAGTTCAGAGGGTGCAGCGCAAATGTCATTTCTTTTTTTGAGACGTCATGCGTGTGCTAGCACCAACCGAGGGGGGTTCTGGGCAGATAAGAGATGATTGCCGGCTACAATAAATTAGTCAGCAGGATTCTGTTGTCAAATGCACAAAACACAAGATTTTGTTTAATAGACAGAGATGTTCTAATAAGATTCAACATATATGTGGAGGTGTTTAGCGGTTGTACAGAGTCCTTATTGGACACTCAAAATAAAATTTTGCATGTTGTTGGACACTATTATTTTTAATGAAATGTCATTTAGATCCATCTATATACCTTCTATATAGGACATTGTATTTATATGCATAGACAAGGTTGCGGGGCCATAGCCTGCGTGTAGTGGGAGGTGCCACTAACCTTTTGTGGTTGAGGCCATGCCCCGTTCAGTGGCTATGGAAGGGACCCGATAAGTTGCTGTAGTAGGGAACGAAATAGCTATAGGTAGCCCTGTTTATATGTCTGCATAAACCATGTGATTAAAACTTTACAATGTACAAATGTGAAAATATAACTTGAATACAGACTCAATGTCCTGTTATACTCATGGCTTAGTGGTTAGCACTTCTGCCTTACAGCACTGGGTTCAATTCCCGACCATGGCCTTAACTGTGAGGAGTTTGTATGTTCTCCACGTGTTTGCTTGGGTTTCCTCCCACACTCCAAAAACTTACAGGTAGGTTAATTGGCTACTAACAAATTTACCCTAGTGTCTGTGTGTGTATGTGTGTGTGTTATGGAATTTAGACTGTAAGCTCCAATGGGGCAGGGACTGATGTAAGGGAGTTCTCTGTACAGCGCTGCAGAATTAGTGGCGCTATATAAATAAATGGTAACAATAATAATGGATAATGACATATGAGGCCCAAACAAACATTTTGGCAGGGGGAAGCGAAGTTGTAGTACAAAAGTGATAGCACAAAGTCCTGCCAGCCGACATTACTTTTATCAACATGTACATTCTTGTCAAGGGCCATAATGTGCGCTTGGATAAATAAATGGTTCTTAAATTACTAACACTAGTTACTGGAGGAAAATAATGGATGACAAGGGGGAGAGGTTAGAAATGGCAGTGGACTCTGGTTGTAACACAATCTATTGGTCCCCTCCATCACTGGTTCCAACTTGGCAGCGCATGCAGTTGGCTCTCTAGTATACATATATGGGCATATATTTCCAAACTTGAATAGGTGGTTATAGATAATTGTATTTATATATTATAATGGGAAGTAAAAATGTGAACTATGAAGAATAACCCTTAATAAGCCTAACACCACATTTCACACTATCTCTTAATAAAGCAGATTTATGTCTGTGAAATGTGCCAGCAAGGTGTTTTTAAGTTAAAGAGTTTTCTTAATAGTTCACTAGTTTTTTTCTAGATGCTGCAACCAAGCAGACAATTAATAAGATCATGAGGTATATTTACTAAACTGCGGGTTTGAAAAACTGGAGATGCTGCCTATAGCAACCAATCAGATTTTAGCTGTTATTTTGTAGAATGTACTAAATTAATGATAGTTAGAATCTGATTGGTTGCTATAGGCAACATCTCCACTTTTTCAAACCCGCAGTTTAGTAAATCTACCCCCATGTATTGTGGTGTACCAGGAATTTCCTTATGGTCACTTTCACCCTTAGGCCCTCAGTAAATTGGACACGATATGTAAAAGCAGATATATAGTATGTATAAATGGTCAGTCTTGAGCATAGAAGACTATTATGTCTTAGTATTGTTAGATGCAAAAAGGCTCTAAGACTATGAGCGCTCATTTCATGTCAATATCCAGAATGGAAAATTGGTAACAAAGACCTGAACTCACCTAGTGCCAGCTGACCGGTTTATAGATTTACTTTAAAATATCCTAAAAGTCAAAAACGGAAGCAGATTTTCTTTCTATTCAAATAGGTTTTTTTTCCTCAGTTTTTATTTTCCATACATTTTGCATCCTCTAATAAGACACGATACAAAAGAATTCTGTATAACTTAGACAACATAATCAACAGACACTGAAAAAAATAAAAACGAGAACTCTGCAAGATGCACCTTGGGATGAAGGTGGTGCAGAGCGGTGATCGGAAATAAGATGCACACTACTTGGGGACAGAATCTGTCTCCACATCCAGTCCGAAGAGATAAAAAAAAAATTAAATAAAAGTGCCCCTTCCAAAGTTCATGGGGTGGATGTTCTGAAGCCGGACTCTCTGCCAGAAGGAGATGACAATACACTGTATCCATCTCCTGCTTCTTCTCCATCTCAGGACACACATACTCCCTTTTACTGCAGTGCTCGTACACACTGTTCAGAAAGAAATGTCCTCACTTAGGCTCCAAGGCAAGAGGTGCCTCTATGATTTGGAGGCGCAGGTTGGACTCTGCAGAAGGCTGTAGATTCACCTTGTAGAATACAGCAATTTTCGATAAATAACAATAGCAATAAATCATTCAGGACACCCGATATCTGTAGTGTGGAATTTCTTCAGCCTTTCAATGTTAGTGTCGTATATTGAATGAGATACCCTCATGTAATGGCAGACCTGGAGATGCTTCATGGCTGAGAGCTTTCTAGTTCTTGAGACGCCATGTGTATGGCTAATTGGCCCCTCCTCTTCTGAAGGCCGCTTCCTCTAAGCTTATTGGTCACTAGCATGCAGTGTATAATATGTCCCTTCACTGTTTAAGGGTGTGATTCCACAACAACATATCCAGGAGGCGGTACTGATTCTTGTGCTGCCACCTACTCATGGCGTGATCATTTATAAAAACAAATAAAAGAAACCAAAACATAAATCACATATTTCCCCCAATTGAAAAGTGCTACGTACAGCTGCATACAGCTGGCTGGCAATGGGGAAAAGTGTAGATTTGGAGATCAGACTGTGTAGTGTGATTCTACAAATGAAGTCACTGCCTATCAACTCTCTCTCATCTTGTCTTAGGCCCTCTAATCGCTCAACAATGGGAATCTTCCAGCGAGTAATTTATTCTGCTCCTGATACAAAGTTATTTTGTAATTCTGTAGATAAACTTATAACATACTTTGATATAGAGGTGCATATGCCAACACAGTTTTCCTACATCAGTTTGACAGAGGCTCACATCACTACTGTGTGCTGTTGAGAGACCGTGCTCATTCCACTATCTAACTCCCAGCCTGTGACTTTCTGCTTTCTTCCATTGTCCTCCCCACATCGTCATACTGCACCTGTCACAATCAGTCCTGTCCTAATATAAGTCACACCAGCAGACTGCTTTGAACAAAAACAGTACACTCCTCTCCTGCTGCAGTGACCATTCGTATTATTTGGATACAGATCGTTCAATTCCTGCATCCATCATAACTAAACATGCAGGAGACAAAGACTGAATACAAGGTGCTCATAACCTAGTCAAACGGAGTGCAATATTTATCAACAGACTGGCTTTACCAACTATCCTGTTTTGTGGGCTTAAATAACTTTACTACCCATTTCTTGTAAGAAGTGAAGTGAGTGTGGGCTGAGAATGTTTTACGATAAAGAAAACAAATGTACGGAATATTGCAGAGTTAAAATCACAGAACACTGTGCTTTGTAATAATGTTGCCTCTGAGCTCTGCTACTGTAATTAATGTTGCACTACTACCTATAGATTTTTTTTTTTAAATAACAGGCTCCTCCCCCTAACTGTCCTATTGTGAGGCGGAGAACAATCACAAGATGCATTCAAGAGACTGATCCTCTCACACACACTCACCCCATGTCGCTAATTTTAATATGGTTACTAGCATTGGTTTGCTGGTTCTGTAACACAGAACTGGCAGAACCCCAGAACAAGTGGCTGGATAGAGCAGCCCCACAAGTAGGCTAGTGGGAGGAGCTTGTTAGTAGCATGTTACAACAGATAGTAGTGCAGCTTTAAGATATAACACCCCAACAACCAGTGCATGAGTGATCATCAGACTACTCCAGAGTCATAAAAACATTCCTGCTATAGAGAACACAAACTGCATTGTGAAACTACACATTGTTGCAAAAGAAAACAAGGATTTCTTTTTGTTAAATATGATGCTTAATAATGATATTGTTGGCTGAGTGCGTTTACTTATTTTTATCCTTTCTGCCATGTTAATGCACTGGAGCTTACAGAACAGACACTAAAACACTAATCGCATTATTGAAATACTAATATCGCCAGTCATTGGATAGTGATTTGGGTATTTTACTTGTAATTTCTATTCACGTCTTTCCTGCCACCTTCCTCTATGTACAGTGGAGCTGTAATCATACGTGGACACAATACTCATAAACAAGTAGTGTTTTCTAAGATATAGCACACACCACGATGATCTGGAGAAATCAATTCTATATAGTAACAATATTATTAGTAACAATATCATTGTAAAGTGCTATATACTCAGGAAGAAGTTCTTATTACTTTCCATTAGAAGATGTTTCTTTTTTAAACGATAGGTGTAAAGTTTAGTTGTAAACAAAGTTTAATCGAACTGTAAAGAGAATGTTTACTTGCAATCAGTCCGTCTGTGGTGGTCTGACCAGGCTTAATAAACTCAAAATCAGAATACAGCCCTACTAATACACAGAGAGAATGACAAGAAGGACTGTAAATATTCTGATTGCTAAATGTCAAAGTATAGAGTAGGCTTAGATAGCCCATAGCTCTTCAGTTGTTTGATATACACAAGTGGTGCCATCTACAATTGTTGGCCAGTATAGGTTGTATGCCAATGATATAGAGGGTCTATGGCAGTACTCCGACCTGCTATTTAACTACATCCCATAATTCTGTGTTTAGCAAAACAAGTGTGCCAATTGTCTAGACACTGCGTATCTTCAAGCACAAGTTTTCTAGTCGCAGGTCTAGCAGATGGTTTCTTCATTTTGTGAATGTAGCTGCAGTGTTTATCTTAAGCTGTCAACATATGGAGCAATCCAGTGATTTGGCTCAATTGCAGAACAGCCAGACCTGTAAGCAATCCAGCCACATCCATCAGTGGCCATGTGGCACGTATCCAGACTTCAGGTAGTCCGATCACAGACACCTAAGCTAGGTCATCAGTGGACTTTATTTACCAGCCAGACAGATCAATAGGATTTTGATCAGTGGGCACGTGGTCACAAACACTGCGCAATGTTCAGGCCATTCAGTATAAAACAACGATTAAACTGACAATGCAATCTGCATGGACGGCCCATTTTACACCTAAAAACTGGTGTAATACACAAAAGCGGTACCCTGCGACCATGCAGTGCTGTTATATACAGGATCTCTTTCTTCACAGACAGAAGTGCTGTGTGTACTACTGTCATGTACTTTAACATATGTCACAAATAGCCTATTTGTACAGTGACTGAAAGCACTAAATGAAACATTTTAGAATCTTGTTTCCAACTATGGAAGACACACTGGTGGATAGGTAGGTATAGTACACACAATACATATGTAATATGGTCATGTACTATGTGCATATAATGTACCTGAAATAGCAGAGGAGCGAGAAGCATCTGTTACTCTTCTGCTGAGAGCTAATTTACACCAAATGCTTTCTCTCTTTATTAATAATCTGTACAGGGCGAACGGTTCTCTCTTTATATTAACCAATAGTCAATTCTCATTATACAAATATAATAACACAGCGCTCAGCACAATACTTTACATCGCTCCCATATAAACTGCATTGCATATTGATATACACGGCTCTGTACACGTACGTACACTGCTGGACATGCTCTGTACAGTATGTGTTCCACCTAGAGGACTCTCCACTAAATATGTTTAATTTCCCTTAGTCCAGAAACTACTCCTAATTAGCGACTCTTATGTAAGCCTTCAAGGAAAAAAATAAATGCACTCAACCATGTAACCACTTCAATTATGATGATTTTTTTTTTTCTTTTTGCAAATCAGCTAGATGATGTGACCCAGATGTACTGAGACAATAGTAAAGGGGTACAACGTGTGTGTTTTACAGGAACAGAGCCCGTCCATAGAGGCACCTAAGGTGGTTGGCATATTGTTCCATAAAATAAATAATTTCTGTAAATAAAAAAAATAAAAAAAGTCAACTCTCACAATGCATAATATAGCTAAAGTCGAAGTAAAAACATATGTTCTAATCTCACCCTGCAAAATGCTTTTTACGGAATAGATTTGTTTGTTCCCAAATTTTTTGGGGGTTACATTTAGAGGAGCAGATACTTTAAAGCGCAGCAAGATTATGACAAGGAGTCTGAAGATGGGGCCCAGAATGTCTCTCCTAATATGATTCTTGTAAGAATATTGCAATCACATCCCTGTAATCAGCGGAGCGTGGAGAGAGCTTCCTCCTCAGCTAATATGCTCCCTTCTACATGATGAGTAATCATGTCCTATTAAACAGCGGTACAGGCTGAGGGAACTCAACTATACAAGTGTAATGAAGCCAGCATTCTCTGAGGACAGATTAGCTCCAAGTGATTTGACACATAGCATCATTGGAGCCTCAAACCTGACAAACTCAGTGCCTGCGTGTGATTTATGTGGAGCAGTGCTTGTCAGACGAGAGCAGAGCCTAAGTGTTCTGCTGGGGTAGAGGTGAAATGTGCACATAACTGACAGCTTTCTGCCTCCTTTCCTTTTTCTTCCTGCCTCCCAAATGCTAGTGAAGGCTCAGTCTCTTCTCCCCCTTGTTCTGTACTCGGTGCTTTGACGCCCCCCCCCCCCCACATGTCATTCCTGACTCCTCCCCCCTGCGGTGCGAGGGGTGAGTGGTGCTCCAGTCTCCTTTCCACATCATCTTTTTAGATTAAGGTGGGCATCAGGCCTCCACCCCCTGTGTTGCTGTTGTTGTTACGATTGTTTTTTCGGGAGAGGTTTGGTGTGGCCATGAGCACAAACTGTTCATCAGGGCAACCATATTGCAGCAGCAGATCCCGCACCTCAGAGGTCACAGCTTGCTTGGCGTACGCTATCGCCGTGTTCCCATGGAAGTCCCGTGCCATCACATCAACACCGTACTAAGGAGAAAGATCAGAAACACAGTGAAAACTCATCATAAATGTGCTGAGCCAGCTGAAATATATTTCTACAGCTATGTTATCAGCACCCCATGGCAGTGCCAGACTAGCACTTGTTACATAACAGTCACACACCTGTGGCACACACCGTAATCTCTGCATATATAACTTTTGCCTGTAAATCACATGCAGTGCAGTTTCTTTACTTTTAAATGATAACTTTCAAAATACTTTAATATGTTATGTGAAATTCAATATAACTGAACAATGCAATGTATTTCACTCCAGAAACATGCTTAGTTTTTAATAAACTTATTGTTTTGTTGCTTCTAATAGAATCAAGTCTCAAGGTCCCCCACTCAACATGCAATCTGTTTGCAGAGTGTGACTGTCTAACCACCGTAGTACAATGCAGCGATAGGACCCTGTCGTTTATTGAACAATGGTGTTGGCAGTCAGCGTTGAACCCATACAATACACAATTAAATATGATGAAGATGGCTTAGACTTCGACTGGGTATGGCCAACCCAAACATGGGACAATGGTTGGTCAATGTTGTTAAACAAAATGACCAACCAAAATTCACACTTTGTAGCCAGAATCAGGCTAAGCCTCTTGATTACCTTTCTGGAAGAATAGACTGCTGTAGCCTCTAGGTCAGTGGTCAGTGAACAGGGGTAAATTATAGGGATGTGCACCGGCCACTTTTGGTGTCTCGTGTTTTGGATTCGGATTTGCTTGAGGTTTTGGGTTTGGATTTGTTTCGCAAAACACCTGACGAAAGGTTTTGGTTCGGATTTAAGGTTTTGGATTCGGATTTATTTTGGAAAAAACATAAAAAGTGTTAAAATCAAGTTTTTTGGTTTATTTTCACTCCTACGCTATTATTAACCTCAATAACATTCAATAACAATCATTTCCACTAATTCCCAGTCTATTCTGCAGAATCAGTGAACTTTGTAATATTGCAGTACCAATGGACTTATACTGCAGGATTGTTTTTGGATATTTTTTTTTTTATAACTTTTTTTAAACATTTTTGTGCTGTGCTGGGCTGGGCTGGGCCATTCTAAGGGCATTGTTATTTCCCCAGCACAGCACGAGATATAGCAGGACAGAGGACCACCTAACACAACCTCCCTCTACCCTGATCAATGCCCGAGTGAAGATGGCGGCGGCTAGCGGGGAATTTATAGGATCCGAGTATCGCGAGATCCGACAGCGGGATTATGACTCAGAGCCTCGGTTTCAGTTTTGCAATTGGCGGGAATACAAGGATCTGTCTCGGATCGGCAATGTTCGGATTTCAGATATCCGAGCCCGCTCATCTCTAGTAAATTACCCCAAATGGGGTAAAAATGAAATTCCTGGGGGTAATGCTGCCGATTCACATGCTGTCAGTTGGATTGTAGACCCCTTTAAATGTGAAATTGCTGTTGTACCAGAAGAGCCTCAAGGGTTGGCAGAGGCACTTCTTGAGCTTCGATGCAATAATGAAGAACGTATTGCATTTGAAAACAAAGCAGATCTGTCATATTTTTGGATGTCATTTCTCCAAAACCTGAAGTTTTGAAGTTGAAGCTTTCAAAGAAATTTTGAATAGATTCAATAAAATTTTGAATTTCAATAATTAATAATATATGATTTCCTTCCTTTCAACTCAATGGGTTAACGTCGGCGTATCTAAATATATTTTGGGGTAAAAGGTAAAAAAAAGTTCCCTGACCCCTGCTCTAGGTCATCAGAAACATGACCAAAACTTTAAAGAGAAGCATTTAAGCAAAACAATATTAAAATAAATGTATTTTTCTACAATAAATACCGTTGAACTCTAATACCAGCATTGCTGTCATTCACAATGATCAGACATTTAAAATCACTGTGAAGGCACAAAGTACACTGCTGCTTAGTAGTGCTGGCTACATGCTTCAATCAGATTGGCCATGTTATAATCTTTTGTCAAATGGTCTGACTTTATAGCGTGTTCAAGGCTGTGCAAAATCAATATAAATCAAATTTGATCAACTGGTTCTCCCACGAAATATGCTGCACAAACAGATCTGTAAAGCAAGACCCTGGCCAGGCGTGACCAAGCTAGCCAACCAGATTGTATGGCTGGATCACTCCGACACTAGATATAGTAGCACCTCTCTGTACTCACCCATATAAGCAGCTGCACAAGTACCACATTTCCCTTGCGGCAGGCTAGGTGCAGGGCTGTGCGTCTGTCTCCCTCCCCACAGGTTTCATTTACTTCTTCTCGGGAGCCGTGTGCAAGGAGCAGGATTACCGTCCTCAAGTCCTCCTCTGCTGTAGCTCTCAGTAGCTGCTGTCCTAGGGGCAGGTCTCGGCAGGTCTGTGGTGCCAGGAAAAGTTTCTGTTCATACTTTGCACGAATCCAGCGTTCCTTCTCCTCTCTGGTGGAAGCAGGAGAGAAAGGAAATGTCATGAGAAACAATAAACTAATTTATTCATTAAAGAGTAATTCAAAAACAATACAATTTAAAAAACACAAACCATAATTATATGTTAAGGTAGTCTCTAAGTACAATATAGGTATTCCCATGACGGAGAGATCCTTTGCTTTTTGCTTAGTAAAGAAAATCATGCAATCATTCTTGCTTTGTTTGTCACCATAATTTTGTCCACTTGGGGCACTATTCTATGGGAAAAATGCTCCTGGAGCAGCTAATTTGACAATACAGTCTATAATTTATCTATGAACCAGTGACAGCCATCTAATTCACTCGGAAGTGGCAACATCATAGAAGCTTGAAGCTGCTATTGTTGTATGTAGAAAATGGGGTTACTCTGCTTTTGGGTGACAATGTAGATTAC